>NW_026291010.1:0-130000 GCF_023373465.1 Oncorhynchus keta | reverse complement strand
CTAACTAACCAAGATATGTAACGGCTACTAACTAACCAAGATATGTAACGGCTACTAACTAACCAAGATAGGTAATTACTATTAACTAACTAAGATAGGTAACTACTATTACCTAACCAATATATGTAACGGCTACTAACTAACCAAGATATGTAACGGCTACTAACTAAACAAGATATGTAACGGCTACTAACTAACCAAGATAGGTAATTACTATTAACTAACTAAGATAGGTAACTACTATTACCTAACCAATATATGTAACGGCTACTAACTAACCAAGATATGTAACGGCTACTAACTAACCAAGATAGGTAACTACTATTAACTAACCAAGATATGTAACGGCTACTAACTAACCAAGATAGGTAACTACTATTAACTAACCAAGATATGTAACTACTATTAACTAACCAAGATATGTAACGGCTACTAACTAACCAAGATATGTAACGGCTACTAACTAACCAAGATAGGTAACTACTATTAACTAACCAAGATATGTAACTACTATTAACTAACCAAGATATGTAACGGCTACTAACTAACCAAGATATGTAACTACTATTAACTAACCAAGATATGTAACTACTATTAACTAACCAAGATATGTAACGGCTACTAACTAACCAAGATATGTAACGGCTACTAACTAACCAAGATATGTAACGGCTACTAACTAACCAAGATAGGTAACTACTATTAACTAACCAAGATATGTAACTACTATTAACTAACCAAGATATGTAACGGCTACAAACTAGCCAAGATATGTAACTACTATTAACTAACCAAGATATGTAACGGCTACTAACTAACCAAGATATGTAACTACTATTAACTAACCAAGATATGTAACGGCTACTAACTAACCAAGATAGGTAACTACTATTAACTAACCAAGATATGTAACTACTATTAACTAACTAAGATATGTAATGGCTACAAACTAACCAAGATATGTAACGGCTACTAACTAACCAAGATATGTAACGGCTACTAACTAAACAAGATATGTAACGGCTACTAACTAACCAAGATATGTAACGGCTACTAACTAACCAAGATATGTAACGGCTACTAACTAACCAAGATATGTAACGGCTACTAACTAACCAAGATAGGTAACTACTATTAACTAACCAAGATATGTAACTACTATTAACTAACCAAGATATGTAACGGCTACTAACTAACCAAGATATGTAACGGCTACTAACTAACCAAGATAGGTAACTACTATTAACTAACCAAGATATGTAACGGCTACTAACTAACCAAGATATGTAACGGCTACTAACTAACCAAGATAGGTAACTACTATTAACTAACCAAGATATGTAACTACTATTAACTAACCAAGATATGTAACGGCTACTAACTAACCAAGATATGTAACGGCTACTAACTAACCAAGATAGGTAACTACTATTAACTAACCAAGATAGGTAACTACTATTAACTAACCAATATAGGTAACTACTATTAACTAACCAAGATATGTAACTACTATTAACTAGCCAATATATGTAACGGCTACTAACTAAACAAGATAGGTAACTACTATTAACTAACCAAGATAGGTAACTACTAACTAACCACGATAGGTAACTACTATTAACTAACTAAGATAGGTAACTACTATTAACTAGCCAAGATAGGTAACTACTATTAACTAACCAAGATAGGTAACAACTATTAACTAACCAAGATAGGTAATGACTACTAACTAACTAAGATAGGTAACTACTAACTAACCAAGATATGTAATGGCTACTAACTAACCAAGATAGGTAACGGCTATTAACTAACCAAGATAGGTACCTACTATTAACTAACCAAGATATGTAACTACTATTAACTAACCAAGATATGTAACGGCTACAAACTAGCCAAGATATGTAACGGCTACTAACTAAACAAGATATGTAACTACTATTAACTAACCAAGATATGTAACGGCTACTAACTAACCAAGATATGTAACGGCTACTAACTAACCAAGATATGTAACGGCTACTAACTAACCAAGATAGGTAATTACTATTAACTAACTAAGATAGGTAACTACTATTACCTAACCAATATATGTAACGGCTACTAACTAAACAAGATATGTAACGGCTACTAACTAAACAAGATATGTAACGGCTACTAACTAACTAAGATAGGTAACTACTATTACCTAACCAATATATGTAACGGCTACTAACTAAACAAGATATGTAACGGCTACTAACTAACCAAGATAGGTAATTACTATTAACTAACTAAGATAGGTAACTACTATTACCTAACCAATATATGTAACGGCTACCAACTAACCAAGATATGTAACGGCTACTAACTAACCAAGATAGGTAATTACTATTAACTAACTAAGATAGGTAACTACCATTAACTAACCAAGATATGTAACGGCTAATAACTAAACAAGATAGGTAATTACTATTAACTAACTAAGATAGGTAACTACTATTACCTAACCAATATATGTAACGGCTACTAACTAAACAAGATATGTAACGGCTACTAATTAAACAAGATATGTATCGGCTACTAACTAACTAAGATAGGTAACTACTATTACCTAACCAATATATGTAACGGCTACTAACTAACCAAGATATGTAACGGCTACTAACTAACCAAGATAGGTAACTACTATTAACTAACCAAGATATGTAACGGCTACTAACTAACCAAGATATGTAACTACTATTAACTAACCAAGATATGTAACGGCTACTAACTAACCAAGATATGTAACGGCTACTAACTAACCAAGATATGTAACTACTATTAACTAACCAAGATATGTAACGGCTACTAACTAACCAAGATATGTAACTACTATTAACTAACCAAGATATGTAACTACTATTAACTAACCAAGATATGTAACTACTATTAACTAACCAAGATATGTAACTACTATTAACTAACCAAGATATGTAACGGCTACAAACTAGCCAAGATATGTAACTACTATTAACTAACCAAGATATGTAACGGCTACTAACTAACCAAGATATGTAACGGCTACTAACTAACCAAGATATGTAACGGCTACTAACTAACCAAGATATGTAACGGCTACTAACTAACCAAGATATGTAACTACTATTAACTAACCAAGATATGTAACGGCTACTAACTAACCAAGATAGGTAACTACTATTAACTAACCAAGATATGTAACTACTATTAACTAACCAAGATATGTAACGGCTACAAACTAGCCAAGATATGTAACTACTATTAACTAACCAAGATATGTAACGGCTACTAACTAACCAAGATATGTAACTACTATTAACTAACCAAGATAGGTAACGACTATTAACTAACCAAGATAGGTAACTACTATTAACTAACCAAGATAGGTAACTACTATTAACTAACCAAGATATGTAACTACTATTAACTAGCCAATATATGTAACGGCTATTAACTAAACAAGATAGGTAACTACTATTAACTAACCAAGATAGGTAACTACTATGAACTAGCCAAGATAGGTAACTACTATTAACTAACCAAGATAGGTAACAACTATTAACTAACCAAGATAGGTAATGACTACTAACTAACTAAGATAGGTAACTACTAACTAACCAAGATATGTAATGACTATTAACTAACCAAGATAGGTAACTACTATTAACTAACCAAGATATGTAACTACTATTAACTAGCCAATATATGTAACGGCTACTAACTAAACAAGATAGGTAACTACTATTAACTAACCAAGATAGGTAACAACTAACTAACCAAGATAGGTAACTACTATTAACTAACTAAGATAGGTAACTACTATTAACTAGCCAAGATAGGTAACTACTATTAACTAACCAAGATAGGTAACAACTATTAACTAACCAAGATAGGTAATGACTACTAACTAACTAAGATAGGTAACTACTAACTAACCAAGATATGTAACGGCTACTAACCAAGATAGGTAACTACTATTAACTAGCCAATATATGTAACGGCTACTAACTAAACAAGATAGGTAACTACTATTAACTAACCAAGATAGGTAACTACTAACTAACCAAGATATGTAACTACTATTAACTAACTAAGACAGGTAACTACTATTAACTAGCCAAGATAGGTAACTACTATTAACTAACCAAGATAGGTAATGACTACTATCTACTAACTAACTTAGATAGGTAACTACTATTAACGAACCAATATATGTAACGGCTACTAACTAAACAAGATAGGTAACTACTATTAACTAACTAAGATAGGTAACTACTATTAACTAACCAAGATAGGTAACTATTATTAACAAGAGAAAATAGGTAACTACTATTAACTAACCAAGATATGTAACGGCTACTAACTGAACAAGATAGGTAACTACTACTAACTAAACAAGATAGGTAATGACTAATAACTAAGATAGGTAACTACTAACTAACCAAGATAGGTGATAGCTATTAACTAGCCAAGATAGGTAATGAGTACTAACTAAACAAGAAAGGTAATGACTATTAACTAAACAAAATAGGTAACTACTACTAACTAAACAAGAAAGGTAAGGACTACTAACTAACCAGCATAGGGAACTACTACTAACTAAACAATATAGGTAATGACTACTAAATAAACAAGATAGGTAACTACTATTTACTAACCATTATATGTAACTACTACTCTACAGTCATGGTAACTACTGTTCACATACTAAGATAGGTAACTACTATTAACTAGCCAAGATAGGTAACTACTAACTAACTAACTAAGTAGGTAAATATGTTTAACTACCCAATATAGGTAACTATTACTAACTCAATTAGGTAACTACTATTAACTAAACAAGATAGGCAGCTACTCTTAACTAACCAATATATGTAACTATTAACTAGTCAAAATAGGTACAGTGGTTTCTCAACTAAACGTTTTGCGGGACTTAGAGGTCATTTGTGGTTTAGTACGGTACCCTGCGTCACCACTTCATTGCTCCAGACCACCACCAGGGGGAGTCAGAGCACTGATTATGCTTTTGGGTCCCAAGGCGCTGCTGTATCTCTAACTGACAATGAATGGGCGACATAAACCTAAATAGAAACTGATAATTGTGCACGACTTCAAAATTTCATTTCAATGAACTGAATGATGAGGATGAAGAAGGTGATTGAATTTAGAACAATAGTGTAAGAATTGCTATTCCTCTGTCCTGCACGCACACTCCCAGGGAAATGCACTTATTGTTGTGTAGGTGGGTGAGAGAGAAAACATACATTTCATCCATTTTAAATTCAGGCTGTAACACAACAAAATGTGCAATAAGTAAAGGGGTATGAAGACTTTCTGAAGGTGCTGTAACTAGCTACATGAAACAAATATGATATGTAACTAACTAGACAACAAATGATTTACAATGAGCAACTTCTGTACACTGTAAATACTACCACCCTTGGTCATAGATAATATAATAATAAATAATAATAATATATGCCATTTAGCAGACGCTTTTATCCAAAGCGACTTACAGTCATGTGTGCATACATTCTACTTATGGGTGGTCCCGGGGATCGAACCCACTACCCTGGCGTTACAAGCGCCATGCTCTACCAACTGAGCTACAGGACCACCAGGTTCTTTGTGCAGGTTCTTTGTTCCATCTCAACACCATTGTGTCCTGTCCTGTAGCTAAGGTTGAGCAGGTGACGTTTGATGTGATGGAGCTTCATGCTCGTCCTGAACTGGCAGCACAGCAACGCATGGTGGACGACGCCTCTGGACAGGTTCAGGTGAGACACACCAAGGCTATTGCTTGTTATCTTTTCATTTGGACAAACATCTAATATTGTTTTCAATTGAGTTTTAATTCTTTTGGGGGATTTGAAGCAACTAAATATGTGAAATATATGCTGCCAGGAGAGGGCGAAGTTTCAAACATAAATTACTAGGTAGCTTCTTGATTCTCCTTACATGTACTACTAATGTTGAAATGCTGAAACACATTGGACAGGTGTTAACGTTGTCTGAGCTATATAAACTATACAAACCAAAGCCTCCCACACGTGCTTTCTGTCCGAACACTAAAACTGAAACTAAATCATTTAAAAAACAAATAGAAATATTTTTATACAACTAAAACTAAATAAAAACTAGCAAATCAGGGCTGAAAACTAACTGAAACTAAACGGATATTCAAACCAAGGCCGAGTTTCAGGAGCTATTTGACCTATCAAGCTAGAAAGGTTTTCTCAGGAACGCAGCCCGCGATGCGGTTAGCCATTGTGGCTGGGACCGCAGATTGTCCTGGGTTTGTGGCTGTCTGGATCCCTGCTGTGGTTTTCAATCTTCCCTGTGACCTGCCCTGTCTGGAACTGCGAGGACTAACAGTGTAACCTACGTTGCTATAGCTACCATGACAAAGACCAAAGCCAGCAGGAGTATCGTTGTGGACAGTGGTGTCTCTATCACACGTGAATGATATTTTAAATGAACAAAAAAATAGTTCTACAGTTGTAACAACAACAAGAAAATAGCTACAAGTGTTTTGTCCAAATACTGGTGGAGTCAACTAATAAAATAATGGACGACCTGAGAGGTCCAGGACCTGAAGAACAGCTTCTCCCAGGGTCACCTCGATGAGTAGAAACAGGAGAACAGCAGTTCTCCCAGGGTCACCTCGATGAGTAGAAACAGGAGAACAGCTTCTCCCAGGGTCAGCTCGATGAGTAGAAACAGGAGAACAGCAGTTCTCCCAGGGTCACCTCGATGAGTAGAAACAGGAGAACAGCAGTTCTCCCAGGGTCACCTCGATGAGTAGAAACAGGAGAACAGCTTCTCCCAGGGTCACCTCGATGAGTAGAAACAGGAGAACAGCAGTTCTCCCAGGGTCACCTCGATGAGTAGAAACAGGAGAACAGCTTCTCCCAGGGTCAGCTCGATGAGTAGAAACAGGAGAACAGCAGTTCTCCCAGGGTCACCTCGATGAGTAGAAACAGGAGAACAGCTTCTCCCAGGGTCAGCTCGATGAGTAGAAACAGGAGAACAGCAGTTCTCCCAGGGTCACCTCGATGAGTAGAAACAGGAGAACAGCTTCTCCCAGGGTCACCTCGATGAGTAGAAACAGGAGAATGACAAATGATAGCAATCTTTAAGTCATTGTGAGAGGACATCAGTTCTGTGTGTGAATACATGATATCAATGAAGAATAAATCGGACTGTCTCGAGGGACAAATAAGGCAGAATAATATGGTTGTGGAGGACCAAGTGAGGGAAATGATCTCTAAGAAATTGAAGCTGGACCACAGGAAGATTAAGGTAAAGTCCCACAGGACTGGAAAACCCACCACCGGCCCAGGTGACAAGCCAAGGCAGATAATAGCCAAGTTCCTGAATTCAAGGACAACTGTTCTGGAAGGAGCCAAGAACTTGAGCGGAACGTACAGTACCAGTCGAAAGTTAGGACACACACCTACTCATTCAAGGAATTTCATTTATTTTTACTATTTTCTACATTGTAGAATAATTGTAAAAACATCAAAACTATGAAATAACACATATGGAAGCATGTAGTAACCAAAAAAGTGTCAAACAAATCAAAATACACTTTAGATTTTAGATTCTTCAAAGTAGCCATCCTTCGCCTGTATGGTTGACAGAGATGGATCAAAATGAGTGGCTGATATGTCTGGCTGCACCTCTGACTGGCTGACTGTAAAATGAGAAATTATGTGACTAAATTTAACAAAAATGAGAAGAAACTATATTATGAAGCAAAGATCAATGAAATAAAGAATGATGGGAAAAAAACGTACTGTAAAAAAACGTACTGTAAAAAAACATACTGTAAAAAAACGTACTGTAAAAAAACATACTGTAAAAAAACGTACTGTAAAAAAACATACTGTAAAAAAACATACTGTAAAAAAACGTACTGTAAATGAAATGATGGTCAGAAAGACAAATTCAACTCCATCTTTCATCCAATCAGATGGCTTATTCATCACAAAACCATTTGATGTTGACAATTATTTGAATGATTACTTCACAGTCAAACTTAGGCAGGAAATGCCAACAACAAACAGTGAGCCATCATATTCATGCATAACAAAACACGTAATGAAAGAAAAGCATTGCAAGTTTGAATTTTGTAAAGTTAGCGAGGGAGAGGTGGAAAAAAATATTGCTATCGATTAATAATGTCAAACCTCCTGGCATTGACAACTTAGATGGAAAGCTACTGAGGATGCTTTTGCAACAGCTAATGGGGATCCAAATAAAATACCAAAAATACCAAACACCTACTCCCACAATTACTTACTTAAACTTGCAATGGTCTTTATCCAGATCTGGCGTATAGAGGACCTGGAGTTGAGAGAGCTCCACCCCAGCTCGTTCGGTCAGTTCTACGGAGGAGACTGTTACCTGGTGCTCTACACCTACAAGAGAGCTAACAAGCTGCAGTACATACTCTACATGTGGCAGGTAAGACATTGACAACAACAGGTTCAGACCATGTCTTCTTTAGTGGATATAATGCCTTGAGTTTCAACATTATAGTGTTGGTCAACGTTGATAGTCTGTGCTCCTGAGGCTAGTCAGTGTATAGTTAATTAAACACTAGAAGCTGAGACTAGTTAGTGTATAGTTAATTAAACACTAGAAGCTGAGACTAGTTAGTGTATAGTTAATTAAACACTAGAAGCTGAGACTAGTTAGTGTATAGTTAATTAAACACTAGAAGCTGAGACTAGTTAGTGTATAGTTAATTAAACACTAGAAGCTGAGACTAGTTAGTGTATAGTTAATTAAACACTAGAAGCTGATACTAGTCAGTGACTAGTTAATTAACCTGCGTGTTGTGCTGGGTGTGTGTGACTGACGTGTGTCTTGGTTTACGGTGCAGGGTCGCCATGCTACTCAGGATGAGATCACATCGTGTGCCTATCAGGCCGTTGCCATGGACAACAAGTACAGCGGAGTGCCGGTCCAAGTCAGGGTGGTCATGGGAAAAGAGCCGCGTCACTTCCTGGCCATCTTTAAAGGAAAACTCATCATCTTCGAGGTGAGATCATCTTTCATCTGGTGACATGGTCCTTCATCTTAAAGAGATAGTTCATCCAAAATCTGAATTTGAGTGAAATGGCCCTTTCCTTGAGTTTATTCTGAAGGTCCATGGTGACAGAATCCATAACAATCCATGATTTACTTCTGTCTACAGCCTGAAGTTAGCATGTTAGCATCGCTGGATTTCATCAGTGGTTCCAGGAGAACCGACGTTAGCAAAGCTGCATCGCAAGCTGAAACTTCCTCAAAAACGCTTCAAACTAACTAATTGGGTAGAGTCCATAATTGTGAAGAACCCGTCTGTGTTTTCTTCACCATGGGAATCTTGTTATCTTTTAATGGTCGAATGCTCTGATACTTCCTATGTTTACTGGTCAGTTTAGTTCACATCTGGAAAGCAAACCATGTCGAAGTGCCCCAGGTAACCACCGATTAAATGTGATGAAGCTAACATGCTGGATTATTGTGGATTCTGTCACCATGGATCTGCAGACAACTCAAGGAAAGGGACATTTCACCCCAAATGTAGATTTTGGATGAATTATCCCTTTAAGATGATGTGTGTGTGTGTGTGTGTGTGTGTGTGTGTGTGTGTGTGTGTGTGTGTGTGTGTGTGTGTGTGTGTGTGTGTGTGTGTGTGTGTGTGTGTGTGTGTGTGTGTGTGTGTGTGTGTGTGTGTGTGTGTGTGTGTGTGTGTGTGTGTGTGTGTGTGTGTGTGTGTGTGTGTGTGTGTTCAGGGTGGTACAGGCAGAGCGGGGGTGACTAACCCAGGCCCGGGAGCCAGACTGTTCCAGGTTCGAGGGACTCATGAGATGAACACCAGGGCTACTGAGGTCCCAGCCCGCTCCTCATCACTCAACACCAATGATGTGTTCCTGCTAAAAACTGACCACACGATTTACCTGTGGTACGGCAAGGTACTAAACTGTTACCTGTGGTACGACAAGGTACTACACTGTTACCTGTGGTACTTACTGCAAGGTACTACACTGTTACCTGTGGTACGGCAAGGTACTACACTGTTACCTGTGGTACTGCAAGGTCAGACACTGTTACCTGTGGTACGGCAAGGTACTAAACTGTTACCTGTGGTACGGCAAGGTACTACACTGTTACCTGTGGTACGGCAAGGTACTACACTGTTACCTGTGGTACGGCAAGGTACTACACTGTTACCTGTGGTACGGCAAGGTACTAAACTGTTACCTGTGGTACGACAAGGTACTACACTGTTACCTGTGGTACGGCAAGGTACTAAACTGTTACCTGTGGTACGACAAGGTACTACACTGTTACCTGTGGTACTTACTGCAAGGTACTACACTGTTACCTGTGGTACGGCAAGGTACTAAACTGTTACCTGTGGTACGGCAAGGTACTAAACTGTTACCTGTGGTACGGCAAGGTACTACACTGTTACCTGTGGTACGGCAAGGTCAGACACTGTTACCTGTGGTATTTCAAGGTACGATGTTTGACAGGGATTCTATAACGGTTGGGTCTTATCCTGAATGCTAATATGTTAAAACACAGACACCAGCATTCCAGCTGGTGTCTATTCCACAAGTTACCACTGGCTAAATATATGACGTTAAAATGCCTATACACTCTGATCCATCTGACTACGCAATGCATCAGCCCAGCCAGGCAATTTATAGACTTGATCTCCACTATAAAAAGCATCTAGCATCTCACATTTCTTTTAGACTAACATTTAGTTTCCAACAGTGGAGATATAAGGGCACAAGGCGAGACCCAGATGCAGACACAGGAGGCAGATGGTTAGAGTCCAAGATGTTTATTAACAATACAAAAGGGGAAGGCAAGAGAATGGTAGTGGACAGGCAAAAGGTCAAAACCAGTTCAGAGTTACAGAATGGTCAGGCAGGCTCGAGGTCAGGACAGGGCAAGCAGAATGGTCAGGCAGGCTCAAGGTCAGGGCAGGGCAGGCAGAATTGTCAGGCAGGCTCGAGGTCAGGGCAGGGCAGGCAGAATGGTCAGTCAGGCTCGAGGTCAGGGCAGGGCAGGCAGAATGATCAGGCAGGCTCGAGGTCAGGGCAGGCAGAATGGTCAGGCAGGCTCGAGGTCAGGGCAGGGCAGGGCATGCAGAATGATCAGGCAGGCTCGAGGTCAGGGCAGGCAGAATGGTCAGGCAGGCTCGAGGTCAGGGCAGGCAGAATGGTCAGGCAGGCTCGAGGTCAGGGCAGGCAGAATGGTTAGACAGGCTCGAGGTCATGGCAGGGCAGGCAGAATGGTCAGGCAGGCTCGAGGTCAGGGCAGGCAGAATGGTTAGGCAGGCTCGAGGTCAGGGCAGGCAGAATGGTCAGGCAGGCTCGAGGTCAGGGCAGGCAGAATGGTCAGGCAGGCTCGAGGTCAGGGCAGGCAGAATGGTCAGGCAGGCTCGAGGTCAGGGCAGGCAGAATGGTCAGGCAGGCTCGAGGTCAGGGCAGGCAGAATGGTCAGGCAGGCTCGAGGTCAGGGCAGGCAGAATGGTCAGGCAGGCTCGAGGTCGGGGCAGGGCAGGCAGAATTGTCAGGCAGGCTCGAGGTCAGGGCAGGGCAGGCAGAATTGTCAGGCAGGCTCGAGGTCAGGGCAGGCAGAATGATCAGGCAGGCTCGAGGTCAGGGCAGGCAGAATGGTCAGGCAGGCTCGAGGTCAGGGCAGGCAGAATGGTCAGGCAGGCTCGAGGTCAGGGCAGGCAGAATGGTTAGGCAGGCTCGAGGTCATGGCAGGGCAGGCAGAATGGTCAGGCAGGCTCGAGGTCAGGGCAGGCAGAATGGTTAGGCAGGCTCGAGGTCAGGGCAGGCAGAATGGTCAGGCAGGCTCGAGGTCAGGGCAGGCAGAATGGTCAGGCAGGCTCGACGTCAGGGCAGGCAGAATGGTCAGGCAGGCTCGAGGTCAGGGCAGGCAGAATGGTCAGGCAGGCTCGAGGTCAGGGCAGGCAGAATGGTCAGGCAGGCTCGAGGTCGGGGCAGGGCAGGCAGAATTGTCAGGCAGGCTCGAGGTCAGGGCAGGGCAGGCAGAATTGTCAGGCAGGCTCGAGGTCAGGGCAGGCAGAATGGTCAGGCAGGTGGGAATGGAGCAAGAAAATCAGGCAAAGGTCAAAACCGGGATATTCAATATTCAATGTCGATCTCCAGCTCTTCCACAGTAATGAACGTGTTGGGACGAGACAAACAGACAGGCAGACAACGTTTCTCAGCCAGTAGAAATCATGAATCAGCTGGCATCATTTTTAAAGATATGAAATGGCAATTGATAAAAAGAAAAGCAATATAACGTGCAGCTTGTTTACAGTCTTTCCAGCTTCAGTTTGAAGTGATTGTGTTCGCTGTGTTGTTGGCTCGCTCCTCTGAACAACAGTGTCCAGCTTCAGTTTGAAGTGATTGTGTTCGCTGTGTTGTTGGCTCGCTCCTCTGAACAACAGTGTCCAGCTTCAGTTTGAAGTGATTGTGTTCGCTGTGTTGTTGGCTAGCTCCTCTGAACAACAGTGTCCAGCTTCAGTTTGATGTGATTGTGTTAGCTGTGTTGTTGGCTAGCTCCTCTGAACAACAGTGTCCAGCTTCAGTTTGAAGTGATTGTGTTCGCTGTGTTGTTGGCTCGCTCCTCTGAACAACAGTGTCCAGCTTCAGTTTGAAGTGATTGTGTTCGCTGTGTTGTTGGCTAGCTCCTCTGAACAACAGTGTCCAGCTTCAGTTTGATGTGATTGTGTTCGCTGTGTTGTTGGCTCGCTCCTCTGAACAACAGTGTCCAGCTTCAGTTTGAAGTGATTGTGTTCGCTGTGTTGTTGGCTAGCTCCTCTGAACAACAGTGTCCAGCTTCAGTTTGATGTGATTGTGTTAGCTGTGTTGTTGGCTAGCTCCTCTGAACAACAGTGTCCAGCTTCAGTTTGAAGTGATTGTGTTAGCTGTGTTGTTGGCTAGCTCCTCTGAACAACAGTGTCCAGCTTCAGTTTGAAGTGATTGTGTTACCTGTGTTGTTGGCTAGCTCCTCTGAACAACAGTGTCCAGCTTCAGTTTGAAGTGATTGTGTTAGCTCTGAACAACAGTGTCCAGATTGTGTTAGCTGTGTTGTTGGCTAGCTCCTCTGAACAACAGTGTCCAGCTTCAGTTTGAAGTGATTGTGTTAGCTGTGTTGTTGGCTAGCTCCTCTGAACAACAGTGTCTTGACTAGTGAGCACATTTTTTATGCCAGGCGAAATCACACCTCATTAGTTATTGTTATGGATGGAACCAAATAAATGTCACTAGAAAACTGCTTAAACAAATGCAAATGCAGCTACTTTGTTGTTATTCTGGATGCACTTTTTGACGTGACTGTAAGTTAGCCGTAGTTGGCTAGTTAGCAAGGGACAAGAACGTTGCCAGCCAGTATGGCAATGGAACATGTAGAACGAACGACTGGGTCTCATCCATCGATACACAACAAAAAGACTGAACGACTGGGTCTCATCCATCGATACACAACAAAAAGACTGAACGTCTGGGTCTCATCCATCGATACACAACAAAAAGGCTGAACGACTGGGTCTCATCCATCGATACAGAACAAAAAGACTGAACGTCTGGGTCTCATCCATCGATACAGAACAAAAAGACTGAACGACTGGGTCTCATCCATCGATACAGAACAAAAAGACTGAACGACTGGGTCTCATCCATCGATACAGAACAAAAAGACTGAACGACTGGGTCTCATCCATCGATACAGAACAAAAAGACTGAACGACTGGGTCTCATCCATCGATACAGAACAAAAAGACTGAACGACTGGGTCTCATCCATCGATACAGAACAAAAAGACTGAACGACTGGGTCTCATCCATCGATACAGAACAAAAAGACTGAACGACTGGGTCTCATCTCTAGTAACCAAACCAATAGAACGAACAACCAGCCAGCTTAGGTAGCAACCCTAGATTTGTATCGGGACTATATATTGTGGAAGAATGAAATAGTGTCAATAAATTCAGCAAAATAATGTTTTTAATAAAAATATTCCAATAATTGTTGTTCACCTGCTGAAATGCCCTTGAAGCTGACGTTTGATAGATATATTGGCACGGTTTGAAGCCTGCCTGACCATTCTGCCTGCCCTGACGTTTGATAGATATATTGGCACGGTTTGAAGCCTGCCTGACCATTCTGCCTGCCCTGACGTTTGATAGATATATTGGCACGGTTTGAAGCCTGCCTGACCATTCTGCCTGCCCTGACGTTTGATAGATATATTGTCACGGTTGAAGCCTGCCTGACCATTCTGCCTGCCCTGACGTTTGATAGATATATTGGCACGGTTTGAAGCCTGCCTGACCATTCTGCCTGCCCTGACGTTTGATAGATATATTGTCACGGTTGAAGCCTGCCTGACCATTCTGCCTGCCCTGACGTTTGATAGATATATTGGCACGGTTGAAGCCTGCCTGACCATTCTGCCTGCCCTGACGTTTGATAGATATATTGTCACAGTTGAAGCCTGCCTGACCATTCTGCCTGCCCTGACGTTTGATAGATATATTGTCACGGTTGAAGCCTGCCTGACCATTCTGCCTGCCCTGACGTTTGATAGATATATTGGCACGGTTGAAGCCTGCCTGACCATTCTGCCTGCCCTGCCCTGACGTTTGATAGATATATTGGCACGGTTGAAGCCTGCCTGACCATTCTGCCTGCCCTGACGTTCGATAGATATATTGTCACGGTTGAAGCCTGCCTGACCATTCTGCCTGCCCTGACGTTTGATAGATATATTGGCACGGTTGAAGCCTGCCTGACCATTCTGCCTGCCCTGCCCTGACGTTCGATAGATATATTGGCACGGTTGAAGCCTGCCTGACCATTCTGCCTGCCCTGACGTTTGATAGATATATTGTCACGGTTGAAGCCTGCCTGACCATTCTGCCTGCCCTGACGTTCGATAGATATATTGGCACGGTTTGAACCCTGCCTGACCATTCTGCCTGCCCTGACGTTCGATAGATATATTGGCACGGTTGAAGCCTGCCTGACCATTCTGCCTGCCCTGACGTTTGATAGATATATTGGCACGGTTGAAGCCTGCCTGACCATTCTGCCTGCCCTGACGTTCGATAGATATATTGGCACGGTTGAAGCCTGCCTGACCATTCTGCCTGCCCTGACGTTCGATAGATATATTGGCACGGTTTGAACCCTGCCTGACCATTCTGCCTGCCCTGACGTTTGATAGATATATTGGCACGGTTGAAGCCTGCCTGACCATTCTGCCTGCCCTGACGTTCGATAGATATATTGGCACGGTTGAAGCCTGCCTGACCATTCTGCCTGCCCTGACGTTTGATAGATATATTGTCACGGTTTGAAGCCTGCCTGACCATTCTGCCTGCCCTGACGTTTGATAGATATATTGGCACGGTTGAAGCCTGCCTGACCATTCTGCCTGCCCTGACGTTTGATAGATATATTGGCACGGTTGAAGCCTGCCTGACCATTCTGCCTGCCCTGCCCTGACGTTCGATAGATATATTGGCACGGTTGAAGCCTGCCTGACCATTCTGCCTGCCCTGACGTTTGATAGATATATTGGCACGGTTGAAGCCTGCCTGACCATTCTGCCTGCCCTGACGTTTGATAGATATATTGGCACGGTTGAAGCCTGCCTGACCATTCTGCCTGCCCTGCCCTGACGTTCGATAGATATATTGGCACGGTTGAAGCCTGCCTGACCATTCTGCCTGCCCTGACGTTTGATAGATATATTGGCACGGTTGAAGCCTGCCTGACCATTCTGCCTGCCCTGACGTTTGATAGATATATTGGCACGGTTGAAGCCTGCCTGACCATTCTGCCTGCCCTGACGTTTGATAGATATATTGTCACGGTTGAAGCCTGCCTGACCATTCTGCCTGCCCTGACGTTCGATAGATATATTGGCACGGTTGAAGCCTGCCTGACCATTCTGCCTGCCCTGACGTTTGATAGATATATTGTCACGGTTGAAGCCTGCCTGACCATTCTGCCTGCCCTGACGTTCGATAGATATATTGTCACGGTTGAAGCCTGCCTGACCATTCTGCCTGCCCTGACGTTCGATAGATATATTGGCACGGTTTGAAGCCTGCCTGACCATTCTGCCTGCCCTGACGTTTGATAGATATATTGTCACGGTTGAAGCCTGCCTGACCATTCTGCCTGCCCTGCCCTGACGTTTGATAGATATATTGTCACGGTTGAAGCCTGCCTGACCATTCTGCCTGCCCTGACGTTCGATAGATATATTGGCACGGTTTGAAGCCTGCCTGACCATTCTGCCTGCCCTGACGTTTGATAGATATATTGTCACGGTTGAAGCCTGCCTGACCATTCTGCCTGCCCTGCCCTGACGTTTGATAGATATATTGTCACGGTTGAAGCCTGCCTGACCATTCTGCCTGCCCTGACGTTTGATAGATATATTGTCACGGTTGAAGCCTGCCTGACCATTCTGCCTGCCCTGACGTTTGATAGATATATTGTCACGGTTTGAAGCCTGCCTGACCATTCTGCCTGCCCTGCCCTGACGTTTGATAGATATATTGTCACGGTTGAAGCCTGCCTGACCATTCTGCCTGCCCTGACGTTTGATAGATATATTGTCACGGTTGAAGCCTGCCTGACCATTCTGCCTGCCCTGACGTTTGATAGATATATTGTCACGGTTGAAGCCTGCCTGACCATTCTGCCTGCCCTGACGTTTGATAGATATATTGTCACGGTTGAAGCCTGCCTGACCATTCTGCCTGCCCTGACGTTTGATAGATATATTGTCACGGTTGAAGCCTGCCTGACCATTCTGCCTGCCCTGACGTTTGATAGATATATTGGCACGGTTGAAGCCTGCCTGACCATTCTGCCTGCCCTGACGTTTGATAGATATATTGGCACGGTTGAAGCCTGCCTGACCATTCTGCCTGCCCTGACGTTTGATAGATATATTGGCACGGTTGAAGCCTGCCTGACCATTCTGCCTGCCCTGACGTTTGATAGATATATTGGCACGGTTGAAGCCTGCCTGACCATTCTGCCTGCCCTGACGTTTGATAGATATATTGGCACGGTTGAAGCCTGCCTGACCATTCTGCCTGCCCTGACGTTTGATAGATATATTGGCACGGTTGAAGCCTGCCTGACCATTCTGCCTGCCCTGACGTTCGATAGATATATTGGCACGGTTTGAAGCCTGCCTGACCATTCTGCCTGCCCTTACGTTTGATAGATATATTGGCACGGTTGAAGCCTGCCTGACCATTCTGTCTGCCCTGACGTTTGATAGATATATTGGCACGGTTGAAGCCTGCCTGACCATTCTGTCTGCCCTGACGTTTGATAGATATATTGGCACGGTTGAAGCCTGCCTGACCATTCTGTCTGCCCTGACGTTTGATAGATATATTGGCACGGTTGAAGCCTGCCTGACCATTCTGCCTGCCCTGACGTTTGATAGATATATTGGCACGGTTGAAGCCTGCCTGACCATTCTGCCTGCCCTGCCTTGACGTTTGATAGATATATTGTCACGGTTGAAGCCTGCCTGACCATTCTGCCTGCCCTGACGTTTGATAGATATATTGGCACGGTTGAAGCCTGCCTGACCATTCTGCCTGCCCTGACGTTTGATAGATATATTGCCGGTTGAAGCCTGCCTGACCATTCTGCCTGCCCTGACGTTTGATAGATATATTGGCACGGTTGAAGCCTGCCTGACCATTCTGCCTGCCCTGACGTTTGATAGATATATTGGCACGGTTGAAGCCTGCCTGACCATTCTGCCTGCCCTGACGTTTGATAGATATATTGGCACGGTTGAAGCCTGCCTGACCATTCTGCCTGCCCTGACGTTTGATAGATATATTGGCACGGTTGAAGCCTGCCTGACCATTCTGCCTGCCCTGACGTTCGATAGATATATTGGCACGGTTTGAAGCCTGCCTGACCATTCTGCCTGCCCTTACGTTTGATAGATATATTGGCACGGTTGAAGCCTGCCTGACCATTCTGTCTGCCCTGACGTTTGATAGATATATTGGCACGGTTGAAGCCTGCCTGACCATTCTGTCTGCCCTGACGTTTGATAGATATATTGTCACGGTTGAAGCCTGCCTGACCATTCTGCCTGCCCTGCCCTGACGTTTGATAGATGTATTGGCACGGGTTGAAGCCTGCCTGACCATTCTGTCTGCCCTGACGTTTGATAGATATATTGGCACGGTTGAAGCCTGCCTGACCATTCTGCCTGCCCTGACGTTTGATAGATATATTGTCACGGTTGAAGCCTGCCTGACCATTCTGCCTGCCCTGACGTTCGATAGATATATTGTCACGGTTTGAAGCCTGCCTGACCATTCTGCCTGCCCTGACGTTTGATAGATATATTGGCACGGTTGAAGCCTGCCTGACCATTCTGCCTGCCCTGACGTTCGATAGATATATTGGCACGGTTGAAGCCTGCCTGACCATTCTGCCTGCCCTGACGTTTGATAGATATATTGTCACGGTTGAAGCCTGCCTGACCATTCTGCCTGCCCTGCCCTGACGTTCGATAGATATATTGGCACGGTTGAAGCCTGCCTGACCATTCTGCCTGCCCTGACGTTCGATAGATATATTGGCACGGTTGAAGCCTGCCTGACCATTCTGCCTGCCCTGACGTTTGATAGATATATTGGCACGGTTGAAGCCTGCCTGACCATTCTGCCTGCCCTGCCCTGACGTTTGATAGATATATTGGCACGGTTGAAGCCTGCCTGACCATTCTGCCTGCCCTGCCCTGACGTTCGATAGATATATTGGCACGGTTTGAACCCTGCCTGACCATTCTGCCTGCCCTGACGTTCGATAGATATATTGGCACGGTTGAAGCCTGCCTGACCATTCTGCCTGCCCTGACGTTTGATATATATATTGGCACGGTTGAAGCCTGCCTGACCATTCTGCCTGCCCTGACGTTCGATAGATATATTGGCACGGTTGAAGCCTGCCTGACCATTCTGCCTGCCCTGCCCTGACGTTTGATAGATATATTGGCACGGTTGAAGCCTGCCTGACCATTCTGCCTGCCCTGCCCTGACGTTCGATAGATATATTGGCACGGTTGAAGCCTGCCTGACCATTCTGCCTGCCCTGACGTTCGATAGATATATTGGCACGGTTGAAGCCTGCCTGACCATTCTGCCTGCCCTGACGTTTGATAGATATATTGGCACGGTTGAAGCCTGCCTGACCATTCTGCCTGCCCTGACGTTCGATAGATATATTGGCACGGTTGAAGCCTGCCTGACCATTCTGCCTGCCCTGACGTTTGATAGATATATTGTCACGGTTTGAAGCCTGCCTGACCATTCTGCCTGCCCTGACGTTCGATAGATATATTGGCACGGTTGAAGCCTGCCTGACCATTCTGCCTGCCCTGACGTTTGATAGATATATTGGCACGGTTTGAAGCAAGCCTGACCATTCTGCCTGCCCTTACGTTTGATAGATATATTGGCACGGTTGAAGCCTGCCTGACCATTCTGCCTGCCCTGACGTTCGATAGATATATTGGCACGGTTGAAGCCTGCCTGACCATTCTGCCTGCCCTGACGTTCGATAGATATATTGGCACGGTTGAAGCCTGCCTGACCATTCTGCCTGCCCTGACGTTTGATAGATATATTGGCACGGTTGAAGCCTGCCTGACCATTCTGCCTGCCCTGACGTTCGATAGATATATTGGCACGGTTGAAGCCTGCCTGACCATTCTGCCTGCCCTGACGTTCGATAGATATATTGGCACGGTTTTCCAGTCCTCGACTTTGTCTCCGACCTAACTACATCCGTGCCAATATATCCTCCAAACAACGGCTTCTCGGGCTTCACTTAAAGAGCAGAGGGAAGGGATCAGTTTTCATGTATCTGTATTGTGTGTGACATGTGCCTGTATCCTGCATCTTCTGTCCCAGGGTTGTAGTGGTGATGAGAGAGAGATGGCAAAGGCAGTGGCAGACGTTCTGTCCAGGCAGGATAAACAGGTTGTTATGGAGGGACAGGAGCCTGCTGAGTTCTGGGTGGCTCTGGGAGGGAAAGCCCCTTACGCCTGCGACAAGAGGTACACACACTGCTGACACGGTACACACAGACTGATGACATGGTACACACACACTGCTGACACGGTACACACACTGCTGACACGGTACACACAGACTGATGACACGGTACACACACACTGCTGACACGGTACACACGGACTGCTGACACGGTACACACAGACTGATGACACGGTACACACACACTGATGACACGGTACACACGGACTGCTGACACGGTACACACAGACTGATGACATGGTACACACACACTGCTGACACGGTACACACAGATTGATGACACGGTACACACAGACTGATGACACGGTACACACAGACTGATGACACGGTACACACAGACTGATGACACGGTACACACACACTGATGACACGGTACAAACAGACTGATGACACGGTACAAACAGACTGATGACACGGTACAAACAGACTGATGACACGGTACACACAGACTGATGACACGGAACACACAGACTAATGACACGGTACAAACAAACTGATGACACGGTACACACAGACTGATGACACGGTACACACAGATTGATGACACGGTACACACAGACTGATGACACGGTACACACAGACTGATGACACGGTACACACACTGCTGACACGGTACACACAGACTGATGACACGGTACACACAGACTGATGACACGGTACACACAGACTGATGACACAGTACACACACACTGATGACACGGTACACACACACTGATGACACGGTACACACAGACTGATGACACGGTAAACACACACTGCTGACATGGTACACACACACTGCTGACACGGTACACACACACTGATGACACGGTACACACAGACTGATGACACGGTACACACAGACTGATGACACGGTACACACAGACTGATGACACAGTACACACAGACTGATGACACGGTACACACAGACTGATGATACGGTACAAACAGACTAATGACACGGTACACACACACTGATGACACGGTACACACAGACTGATGACACGGTACACACAGACTGATGACACAGTACACACAGACTGATGACACGGTACACACAGACTGATGACACAGTACACACAGACTGATGACACGGTACACACAGACTGATGATACGGTACAAACAGACTAATGACACGGTACACACACACTGCTGACACGGTACACACAGACTGATGACACGGTACACACAGACTGATGACACAGTACACACAGACTGATGACACGGTACACACAGACTGATGACACAGTACACACACACTGCTGACACGGTACACACAGACTGATGACACGGTACACACAGACTGATGACACAGTACACACAGACTGATGACACAGTACACACACACTGATGACACGGTACACACAGACTGATGACACGGTACACACACACTGCTGACACGGTACACACACACTGCTGACACGGTACACACACACTGATGACACGGTACACACAGACTGATGACACGGTACACACAGACTGATGACACGGTACACACAGACTGATGACACGGTACACACAGATTGATGATACGGTACAAACAGACTAATGACACGGTACACACACACTGATGACACGGTACACACAGACTGATGACACGGTACACACACACTGCTGACACGGTACACACACACTGATGACACGGTACACACACACTGATGACACGGTACACACAGACTGATGACACGGTACACACAGACTGATGACACGGTACACACAGACTGATGACACAGTACACACAGACTGATGACACGGTACACACAGACTGATGATACGGTACAAACAGACTAATGACACGGTACACACACACTGATGACACGGTACACACAGACTGATGACACGGTACACACACACTGCTGACACGGTACACACAGACTGATGACACAGTACACACAGACTGATGACACGGTACACACAGACTGATGACACAGTACACACACACTGCTGACACGGTACACACAGACTGATGACACGGTACACACAGACTGATGACACAGTACACACAGACTGATGACACAGTACACACACACTGATGACACGGTACACACAGACTGATGACACGGTACACACACTGCTGACACGGTACACACACACTGATGACACGGTACACACAGACTGATGACACGGTACACACAGACTGATGACACGGTACACACAGACTGATGACACGGTACACACAGACTGATGACACAGTACACACAGACTGATGACACGGTACACACAGACTGATGATACAGTACAAACAGACTAATGACACGGTACACACACACTGATGACACGGTACACACAGACTGATGACACGGTACACACACACTGCTGACACAGTACACACAGACTGATGATAATAGAACTAGGATGACAATGGAACTAGGATGACACTAGAACTAGGATGACACTAGAACTAGGATGACACTAGAACTAGGATGAAACTAGAACTAGGATGACACTAGAACTAGGATGACACTAGAACTAGGATGACACTAGAACTAGGATGAAACTAGAACTAGGATGACACTAGAACTAGGATGAAACTAGAACTAGGATGACACTAGAACTAGGATGACACTAGAACTAGGATGACACTAGAACTAGGATGACACTAGATGACACTAGAACTAGATGACACTAGAACTAGGATGAAACTAGAACTAGGATGACACTAGAACTAGGATGACACTAGAACTAGGATGAAACTAGAACTAGGATGACACTAGAACTAGGATGACACTAGAACTAGGATGACACTAGAACTAGGATGACACTAGAACTAGGATGACACTAGAACTAGGATGAAACTAGAACTAGGATGACACTAGAACTAGGATGAAACTATAACTAGGATGACACTAGAACTAGGATGACACTAGAACTAGGATGAAACTAGAACTAGGATGAAACTAGAACTAGGATGACACTAGAACTAGGATGACACTAGAACTAGGATGAAACTAGAACTAGGATGAAACTAGAACTAGGATGACACTAGAACTAGGATGAAACTAGAACTAGGATGAAACTAGAACTAGGATGAAACTAGAACTAGGATGACACTAGAACTAGGATGAAACTAGAACTAGGATGACACTAGAACTAGGATGACACTAGAACTAGGATGACACTAGAACTAGGATGACACTAGAACTAGGATGACACTAGAACTAGGATGACACTAGAACTAGGATGAAACTAGAACTAGGATGACACTAGAACTAGGATGACACTAGAACTAGGATGACACTAGAACTAGGATGAAACTAGAACTAGGATGACACTAGAACTAGGATGACACTAGAACTAGGATGACACTAGAACTAGGATGAAACTAGAACTAGGATGACACTAGAACTAGGATGACACTAGAACTAGGATGACACTAGAACTAGGATGACACTAGAACTAGGATGGCACTAGAAGGTCACTTTAACTCTACCTACATGTACGTATTACCTCAATTACCTCAATTACCTCGACAAACCGGTGACCCAGCACATTGACTCTCTACTGGTACCCACTCTATGTAGCCTCACTATTGCTCATTTTATTTTAATGCTGATATTTACTTACTTTTTTTATTTTTTATTGGTTTATTATGTATTTTTTTTACTTAACACGTTTTCCTTCTGAACTTCTTAAAGTATTGTTGGTTAAGGGGTTGTAAGTAAATGTTTCACAATAAGGTCATGACTGTTGTATTCTGAGCATGTGACAAATACAATTTGATTTGAAAAAATAAATGATAATATAACTATAACTACGATGATACTAGAATGATACTAGGATGACACTGGAACAAGGGTGACACTGGAACAAGGATGACACTGGAACAAGGATGACAATAGAACTAGGATGACACTAGAACTAGGATGACACTGGAACAAGGATGACACTAGAACTAGGATGGCACTAGAACTAGGATGACACTAGAACTAGGATGACACTAGAACTAGGATGACACTAGAACTAGGATGACACTAGAACTAGGATGACACTAGAACTAGAATGACACTAGAACTAGGATGACACTAGAAATAGGATGACACTAGAACTAGGATGACACTAGAACTAGGATGACACTAGAACTAGGATGACACTAGAACTAGGATGGCACTAGAACTAGGATGACACTAGAACTAGGATGACACTAGAACTAGGATGACACTAGAACTAGGATGACATTAGAATTAGAACTAGGATGACACTATATATAGGATGAAACTACAACTAGAATTACACTAGTGTCTAGATTTTTCATGTTCAGGTCCCTATTGCAATATCTTTAGATGTAATCCTGCTATTGGTAGATCTATCGGTCTGAACATGTCATTTGACTCTGTGACATCAAATGCTGTCATGTGACTTTGTGACGTCACATCCTGTCTATCAGACTGCAGAAGGAGGAGACTCCCCACAGCCCTCGGTTGTTTGAATGCTCCAATCAGACTGGTCGGTTCAGGATGACAGAGGTGGAGGACTTGACTCAGGAGGACCTGGACCAGGATGATGTCATGCTGCTAGACACCTGGGAGGAGGTGAGGGGTCAGGGGTCATCACTTTGGTTACCTGGGAGGAGGTGAGGGGTCAGGGGCCATGACTATTGTTACCTGGAAGGAGGTGAAGGGTCAGGGGCCATGACTATAGTTACCTGGGAGGAGGTAAGGGGTCAGGGGCCATGACTATAGTTACCTGGAGGAGGTAAGGGGTCAGGGGTCATGACTATAGTTACCTGGGAGGAGGTGAGGGGTCAGGGGCCATGACTATAGTTACCTGGAGGAGGTAAGGGGTCAGGGGCTATGACTATAGTTACCTGGAGGAGGTAAGGGGTCAGGGGCCATGACTATAGTTACCTGGGAGGAGGTGAGGGGTCATGACTATAGTTACCTGGGAGGAGGTAAGGGGTCATGACTATAGTTACCTGGGAGGAGGTAAGGGGTTTGGGGCCATGACTATAGTTACCTGGAGGAGGTAAGGGGTCAGGGGCCATGACTATAGTTACCTGGAGGAGGTAAGGGGTCAGGGGCCATGACTATAGTTACCTGGGAGGAGGTAAGGGGCCATGACTATAGTTACCTGGGAGGAGGTAAGGGGTCAGGGGCCATGACTATAGTTACCTGGAGGAGGTAAGGGGTCATGACTATAGTTACCTGGGAGGAGGTAAGGGGTCAGGGGCCATGACTATAGTTACCTGGGAGGAGGTAAGGGGTTTGGGGCCATGACTATAGTTACCTGGGAGGAGGTAAGGGGTCATGACTATAGTTACCTGGAGGAGGTAAGGGGTCAGGGGCCATGACTATAGTTACCTGGGAGGAGGTGAGGGGTCAGGGGCCATGACTATAGTTACCTGGAGGAGGTGAGGGGTCAGGGGCCATGACTATAGTTACCTGGGAGGAGGTAAGGGGTCAGGGGCCATGACTATAGTTACCTGGAGGAGGTGAGGGGTCAGGGGCCATGACTATAGTTACCTGGAGGAGGTAAGGGGTCAGGGGCCATGACTATAGTTACCTGGGAGGAGGTAAGGGGTCAGGGGCCATGACTATAGTTACCTGGGAGGAGGTAAGGGGTTTGGGGCCATGACTATAGTTACCTGGGAGGAGGTAAGGGGTCAGGGGCCATGACTATAGTTACCTGGGAGGAGGTAAGGGGTCAGGGGCCATGACTATAGTTACCTGGGAGGAGGTAAGGGGTCAGGGGCCATGACTATAGTTACCTGGAGGAGGTAAGGGGTCATGACTATAGTTACCTGGAGGAGGTGAGGGGTCAGGGGCCATGACTATAGTTACCTGGAGGAGGTAAGGGGTCATGACTATAGTTACCTGGGAGGAGGTAAGGGGTCAGGGGCCATGACTATAGTTACCTGGGAGGAGGTAAGGGGTTTGGGGCCATGACTATAGTTACCTGGGAGGAGGTAAGGGGTCAGGGGCCATGACTATAGTTACCTGGAGGAGGTAAGGGGTCAGGGGCCATGACTATAGTTACCTGGAGGAGGTAAGGGGTCAGGGGCCATGACTATAGTTACCTGGGAGGAGGTAAGGGGTTTGGGGCCATGACTATAGTTACCTGGGAGGAGGTAAGGGGTCAGGGGCCATGACTATAGTTACCTGGAGGAGGTAAGGGGTTTGGGGCCATGACTATAGTTACCTGGGAGGAGGTAAGGGGTCAGGGGTCATGACTATAGTTACCTGGAGGAGGTAAGGGGTTTGGGGCCATGACTATAGTTACCTGGGAGGAGGTAAGGGGTCAGGGGTCATGACTATAGTTACCTGGAGGAGGTAAGGGGTTTGGGGCCATGACTATAGTTACCTGGGAGGAGGTAAGGGGTCAGGGGTCATGACTATAGTTACCTGGAGGAGGTGAGGGGTCAGGGGTCATGACTATAGTTACCTGGGAGGAGGTAAGGGGTCAGGGGTCATGACTATAGTTACCTGGGAGGAGGTAAGGGGTCAGGGGCCATGACTATAGTTACCTGGAGGAGGTAAGGGGTTTGGGGCCATGACTATAGTTACCTGGGAGGAGGTAAGGGGTCAGGGGTCATGACTATAGTTACCTGGAGGAGGTGAGGGGTCAGGGGCCATGACTATAGTTACCTGGAGGAGGTAAGGGGTTTGGGGCCATGACTATAGTTACCTGGGAGGAGGTAAGGGGTCAGGGGCCATGACTATAGTTACCTGGAGGAGGTAAGGGGTCAGGGGCCATGACTATAGTTACCTGGGAGGAGGTAAGGGGTTTGGGGCCATGACTATAGTTACCTGGGAGGAGGTAAGGGGTCAGGGGCCATGACTATAGTTACCTGGAGGAGGTAAGGGGTCATGACTATAGTTACCTGGAGGAGGTAAGGGGTCAGGGGCCATGACTATAGTTACCTGGAGGAGGTGAGGGGTCAGGGGCCATGACTATAGTTACCTGGGAGGAGGTAAGGGGTCATGACTATAGTTACCTGGAGGAGGTAAGGGGTCAGGGGCCATGACTATAGTTACCTGGAGGAGGTGAGGGGTCAGGGGCCATGACTATAGTTACCTGGAGGAGGTGAGGGGTCAGGGGCCATGACTATAGTTACCTGGGAGGAGGTAAGGGGTCAGGGGCCATGACTATAGTTACCTGGAGGAGGTAAGGGGTCAGGGGCCATGACTATAGTTACCTGGAGGAGGTAAGGGGTCAGGGGCCATGACTATAGTTACCTGGGAGGAGGTAAGGGGTCAGGGGCCATGACTATAGTTACCTGGGAGGAGGTAAGGGGTCAGGGGCCATGACTATAGTTACCTGGAGGAGGTAAGGGGTCAGGGGCCATGACTATAGTTACCTGGAGGAGGTAAGGGGTCAGGGGCCATGACTATAGTTACCTGGAGGAGGTAAGGGGTCAGGGGCCATGACTATAGTTACCTGGGAGGAGGTAAGGGGTCAGGGGCTATGACTATAGTTACCTGGAGGAGGTAAGGGGTCAGGGGCCATGACTATAGTTACCTGGGAGGAGGTAAGGGGTCAGGGGCCATGACTATAGTTACCTGGAGGAGGTAAGGGGTCAGGGGCCATGACTATAGTTACCTGGGAGGAGGTAAGGGGTCATGACTATAGTTACCTGGAGGAGGTAAGGGGTCAGGGGCCATGACTATAGTTACCTGGGAGGAGGTAAGGGGTCAGGGGCCATGACTATAGTTACCTGGAGGAGGTAAGGGGTCAGGGGCCATGACTATAGTTACCTGGAGGAGGTAAGGGGTCAGGGGCCATGACTATAGTTACCTGGGAGGAGGTAAGGGGTCATGACTATAGTTACCTGGAGTAGGTAAGGGGTCAGGGGCCATGACTATAGTTACCTGGAGGAGGTAAGGGGTCAGGGGCCATGACTATAGTTACCTGGAGGAGGTAAGGGGTCAGGGGCCATGACTATAGTTACCTGGAGGAGGTAAGGGGTCAGGGGCCATGACTATAGTTACCTGGGAGGAGGTAAGGGGTCAGGGGCCATGACTATAGTTACCTGGAGGAGGTAAGGGGTCAGGGGCCATGACTATAGTTACCTGGAGGAGGTAAGGGGTCAGGGGCCATGACTATAGTTACCTGGAGGAGGTAAGGGGTCAGGGGCCATGACTATAGTTACCTGGAGGAGGTGAGGGGTCAGGGGCCATGACTATAGTTACCTGGGAGGAGGTAAGGGGTCAGGGGCCATGACTATAGTTACCTGGAGGAGGTGAGGGGTCAGGGGCCATGACTATAGTTACCTGGGAGGAGGTAAGGGGTCAGGGGCCATGACTATAGTTACCTGGAGGAGGTAAGGGGTCAGGGGCCATGACTATAGTTACCTGGAGGAGGTAAGGGGTCAGGGGCCATGACTATAGTTACCTGGGAGGAGGTAAGGGGTCATGACTATAGTTACCTGGAGGAGGTAAGGGGTCAGGGGCCATGACTATAGTTACCTGGGAGGAGGTAAGGGGTCAGGGGCCATGACTATAGTTACCTGGAGGAGGTAAGGGGTCATGACTATAGTTACCTGGAGGAGGTAAGGGGTCATGACTATAGTTACCTGGAGGAGGTAAGGGGTCATGACTATAGTTACCTGGAGGAGGTAAGGGGTCAGGGGCTATGACTATAGTTACCTGGAGGAGGTAAGGGGTCATGACTATAGTTACCTGGAGGAGGTAAGGGGTCAGGGGCCATGACTATAGTTACCTGGAGGAGGTAAGGGGTCAGGGGTCATGACTATAGTTACCTGGGAGGAGGTGAGGGGTCAGGGGCCATGACTATAGTTACCTGGGAGGAGGTAAGGGGTCAGGGGCCATGACTATAGTTACCTGGGAGGAGGTAAGGGGTCAGGGGCCATGACTATAGTTACCTGGGAGGAGGTAAGGGGTCAGGGGCCATGACTATAGTTACCTGGGAGGAGGTAAGGGGTCATGACTATAGTTACCTGGAGGAGGTAAGGGGTCAGGGGCCATGACTATAGTTACCTGGAGGAGGTGAGGGGTCAGGGGCCATGACTATAGTTACCTGGAGGAGGTAAGGGGTCAGGGGCCATGACTATAGTTACCTGGAGGAGGTAAGGGGTTTGGGGCCATGACTATAGTTACCTGGAAGGAGGTGAGGGGTCAGGGGCCATGACTATAGTTACCTGGGAGGAGGTAAGGGGTCAGGGGCCATGACTATAGTTACCTGGGAGGAGGTAAGGGGTCAGGGGCCATGACTATAGTTACCTGGAGGAGGTGAGGGGTCAGGGGCCATGACTATAGTTACCTGGGAGGAGGTAAGGGGTCAGGGGCCATGACTATAGTTACCTGGAGGAGGTGAGGGGTCATGACTATAGTTACCTGGAGGAGGTAAGGGGTCAGGGGTCATGACTATAGTTACCTGGAGGAGGTAAGGGGTCAGGGGTCATGACTATAGTTACCTGGGAGGAGGTAAGGGGTCATGACTATAGTTACCTGGAGGAGGTGAGGGGTCATGACTATAGTTACCTGGGAGGAGGTAAGGGGTCAGGGGCCATGACTATAGTTACCTGGAGGAGGTAAGGGGTCAGGGGCCATGACTATAGTTACCTGGGAGGAGGTGAGGGGTCAGGGGCCATGACTATAGTTACCTGGAGGAGGTGAGGGGTCAGGGGCCATGACTATAGTTACCTGGGAGGAGGTAAGGGGTCAGGGGCCATGACTATAGTTACCTGGGAGGAGGTAAGGGGTCAGGGGCCATGACTATAGTTACCTGGGAGGAGGTAAGGGGTCAGGGGCCATGACTATAGTTACCTGGGAGGAGGTAAGGGGTCAGGGGCCATGACTATAGTTACCTGGGAGGAGGTAAGGGGTCATGACTATAGTTACCTGGGAGGAGGTAAGGGGTCAGGGGCCATGACTATAGTTACCTGGGAGGAGGTAAGGGGTCAGGGGCCATGACTATAGTTACCTGGGAGGAGGTAAGGGGTCAGGGGCCATGACTATAGTTACCTGGGAGGAGGTAAGGGGTCAGGGGCCATGACTATAGTTACCTGGGAGGAGGTAAGGGGTCAGGGGTCATGACTATAGTTACCTGGGAGGAGGTAAGGGGTCAGGGGCCATGACTATAGTTACCTGGGAGGAGGTAAGGGGTCAGGGGCCATGACTATAGTTACCTGGGAGGAGGTAAGGGGTCAGGGGTCATGACTATAGTTACCTGGGAGGAGGTAAGGGGTCAGGGGCCATGACTATAGTTACCTGGGAGGAGGTAAGGGGTCATGACTATAGTTACCTGGGAGGAGGTAAGGGGTCAGGGGCCATGACTATAGTTACCTGGAGGAGGTAAGGGGTCATGACTATAGTTACCTGGAGGAGGTGAGGGGTCAGGGGCCATGACTATAGTTACCTGGAGGAGGTAAGGGGTCATGACTATAGTTACCTGGAGGAGGTAAGGGGTCAGGGGCCATGACTATAGTTACCTGGAGGAGGTAAGGGGTCAGGGGTCATGACTATAGTTACCTGGGAGGAGGTAAGGGGTTTGGGGCCATGACTATAGTTACCTGGGAGGAGGTGAGGGGTCAGGGGCCATGACTATAGTTACCTGGGAGGAGGTGAGGGGTCAGGGGCCATGACTATAGTTACCTGGGAGGAGGTAAGGGGTCAGGGGCCATGACTATAGTTACCTGGGAGGAGGTAAGGGGTCAGGGGCCATGACTATAGTTACCTGGGAGGAGGTAAGGGGTCAGGGGCCATGACTATAGTTACCTGGGAGGAGGTAAGGGGTAAGGGGTCATGACTATAGTTACCTGGAGGAGGTAAGGGGTCAGGGGCCATGACTATAGTTACCTGGGAGGAGGTAAGGGGTTTGGGGCCATGACTATAGTTACCTGGGAGGAGGTGAGGGGTCAGGGGCCATGACTATAGTTACCTGGGAGGAGGTAAGGGGTCAGGGGCCATGACTATAGTTACCTGGGAGGAGGTAAGGGGTCATGACTATAGTTACCTGGGAGGAGGTAAGGGGTCAGGGGCCATGACTATAGTTACCTGGGAGGAGGTAAGGGGTCAGGGGCCATGACTATAGTTACCTGGGAGGAGGTAAGGGTTTGGGGCCATGACTATAGTTACCTGGAGGAGGTAAGGGGTCAGGGGCCATGACTATAGTTACCTGGAGGAGGTAAGGGGTCATGACTATAGTTACCTGGGAGGAGGTAAGGGGTCAGGGGCCATGACTATAGTTACCTGGGAGGAGGTAAGGGGTCATGACTATAGTTACCTGGGAGGAGGTAAGGGGTCAGGGGCCATGACTATAGTTACCTGGGAGGAGGTAAGGGGTCAGGGGCCATGACTATAGTTACCTGGGAGGAGGTAAGGGGTCAGGGGCCATAACTATAGTTACCTGGGAGGAGGTAAGGGGTCATGACTATAGTTACCTGGGAGGAGGTAAGGGGTCAGGGGCCATGACTATAGTTACCTGGGAGGAGGTAAGGGGTCATGACTATAGTTACCTGGGAGGAGGTAAGGGGTCAGGGGTCATGACTATAGTTACCTGGGAGGAGGTAAGGGGTCAGGGGCCATGACTATAGTTACCTGGGAGGAGGTAAGGGGTCAGGGGCCATGACTATAGTTACCTGGAGGAGGTAAGGGGTCAGGGGCCATGACTATAGTTACCTGGAGGAGGTAAGGGGTCAGGGGCCATGACTATAGTTACCTGGGAGGAGGTAAGGGGTCAGGGGCCATGACTATAGTTACCTGGGAGGAGGTAAGGGGTCAGGGGCCATGACTATAGTTACCTGGGAGGAGGTAAGGGGTCAGGGGCCATGACTATAGTTACCTGGGAGGAGGTGAGGGATCAGGGGCCATGACTATAGTTACCTGGAGGAGGTAAGGGGTCAGGGGCCATGACTATAGTTACCTGGAGGAGGTAAGGGGTCAGGGGCCATGACTATAGTTACCTGGGAGGAGGTGAGGGGTCATGACTATAGTTACCTGGGAGGAGGTGAGGGGTCAGGGGCCATGACTATAGTTACCTGGGAGGAGGTGAGGGGTCAGGGGCCATGACTATAGTTACCTGGAGGAGGTGAGGGGTCAGGGGCCATGACTATAGTTACCTGGAGGAGGTAAGGGGTCAGGGGCCATGACTATAGTTACCTGGGAGGAGGTGAGGGGTCATGACTATAGTTACCTGGGAGGAGGTGAGGGGTCAGGGGCCATGACTATAGTTACCTGGGAGGAGGTAAGGGGTCAGGGGTCATGACTATAGTTACCTGGAGGAGGTAAGGGGTCAGGGGCCATGACTATAGTTACCTGGAAGGAGGTAAGGGGCCATGACTATAGTTACCTGGAGGAGGTAAGGGGTCATGACTATAGTTACCTGGGAGGAGGTAAGGGGTCATGACTATAGTTACCTGGAGGAGGTAAGGGGTCATGACTATAGTTACCTGGGAGGAGGTAAGGGGTCAGGGGCCATGACTATAGTTACCTGGGAGGAGGTAAGGGGTCATGACTATAGTTACCTGGAGGAGGTAAGGGGTTTGGGGCCATGACTATAGTTACCTGGGAGGAGGTGAGGGGTCAGGGGCCATGACTATAGTTACCTGGGAGGAGGTAAGGGGTCAGGGGCCATGACTATAGTTACCTGGAGGAGGTAAGGGGTCATGACTATAGTTACCTGGGAGGAGGTAAGGGGTCATGACTATAGTTACCTGGAGGAGGTGAGGGGTCAGGGGTCATGACTATAGTTACCTGGAGGAGGTAAGGGGTTTGGGGCCATGACTATAGTTACCTGGAGGAGGTGAGGGGTCAGGGGCCATGACTATAGTTACCTGGAGGAGGTGAGGGGTCAGGGGCCATGACTATAGTTACCTGGAGGAGGTAAGGGGTCAGGGGCCATGACTATAGTTACCTGGAGGAGGTAAGGGGTCAGGGCCCATGACTATAGTTACCTGGAGGAGGTAAGGGGTCAGGGGCCATGACTATAGTTACCTGGGAGGAGGTGAGGGGTCAGGGGCCATGACTATAGTTACCTGGAGGAGGTAAGGGGTCAGGGGCCATGACTATAGTTACCTGGAGGAGGTAAGGGGTCAGGGCCCATGACTATAGTTACCTGGAGGAGGTAAGGGGTCAGGGGCCATGACTATAGTTACCTGGGAGGAGGTGAGGGGTCAGGGGCCATGACTATAGTTACCTGGGAGGAGGTGAGGGGTCAGGGGCCATGACTATAGTTACCTGGGAGGAGGTGAGGGGTCAGGGGCCATGACTATAGTTACCTGGGAGGAGGTGAGGGGTCAGGGGTCATGACTATAGTTACCTGGAGGAGGTAAGGGGCCATGACTATAGTTACCTGGGAGGAGGTAAGGGGTCAAGGGTCAGGGGTCATCACTTTGGTTACCTGGGAGGAGATGAGGGGTCAAGGGTCATCACTATGGTTATCTGAGAGGAGGTTATGGTTCAGGGGTCATCACTATAGTTACCGGGGAATAGGTGAGAGGTCATTGCCACGGTTACCAGGGTCTTGGTCCCTGGGCTCAGTCCAATCCTCTGGTATCATGTGATTCCAGTAGTTGATGTTTAAACAGAGATGAAGCAAGTATCATGTCGTTCTCATGTAGAGCATGACTCTACATAAAGCACAGTTCACTTCAGGGGAACCATACCATCATTACCACTGAATAACCCTGACTCCATATTTGTCCAATCCCGTCAGATCTTCCTGTGGATTGGCAGGTCTGCCAACGAATATGAGACCAAGGAAGCGTGTAACAGTGCTCTAGAGTACCTGAGGACCCACCCAGCGGGGCGGGACCCTGACACACCCATCATCTCCGTCAAACAGGGCTACGAGCCACTGACCTTCACCGGATGGTTCAACACATGGGACCCTCAGAAGTGGAGCGTGAGTAGATCTGGGACACCAGCCATCACGGCCAGAGGGGAAACGGGATGCACTGCTACAACTGTGACTGGATGTGTTTTATTGAGTAACTTCAGCAAAGTGAATTGAATTTATTAGGGGAAGAGGTGGGGACTCGAGTCAATCTGTGTTTGTTAGTGTGTTCTGTGCATCTATTTACAGTCAGGTAGAGTTTGAATAAATGTATTTATGATTCTTAACATGAAGATAACAGACCGGTGATCTGTTACCAAACTGGTGTTTACAGACTGGTGTTTACAGACTGGTGTTAACAGACTGGTGTTACCAGACTGGTGTTAACAAACTGGTGTTAACAGACTGGTGTTACCAAACTGGTGTTTACAGACTGGTGTTTACAGACTGGTGTTTACAGACTGGTGTTTACAGACTGGTGTTAACAGACTGGTGTTTACAGACTGGTGTTTACAGACTGGTGTTAACAGACTGGTGTTACCAGACTGGTGTTTACAGACTGGTGTTTACAGACTGGTGTTTACAGACTGGTGTTTACAGACTGGTGTTAACAGACTGGTGTTACCAGACTGGTGTTAACAAACTGGTGTTAACAGACTGGTGTTACCAAACTGGTATTACCAAACTGGTGTTACCAAACTGGTGTTACCAAACTGGTGTTACCAGACTGGTGTTAACAGACTGGTGTTAACAGACTGGTGTTACCAAACTGGTGTTAACAAACTGGTGTTACCAGACTGGTGTTACCAAACTGGTGTTACCAGACTGGTGTTACCAAACTGGTGTTAACAGACTGGTGTTACCAAACTGGTGTTACCAAACTGGTGTTACCAAACTGGTGTTACCAGACTGGTGTTACCAAACTGGTGTTAACAGACTGGTGTTACCAAACTGGTGTTACCAAACTGGTGTTACCAGACTGGTGTTAACAGACTGGTGTTAACAGACTGGTGTTACCAAACTGGTGTTACCAAACTGGTGTTACCAGACTGGTGTTACCAAACTGGTGTTACCAAACTGGTGTTAACAGACTGGTGTTACCAAACTGGTGTTACCAAACTGGTGTTACCAGACTGGTGTTAACAGACTGGTGTTAACAGACTGGTGTTACCAAACTGGTGTTAACAGACTGGGTGTTACCAAACTGGTGTTACCAAACTGGTGTTACCAAACTGGTGTTACCAGACTGGTGTTAACAAACTGGTGTTAACAGACTGGTGTTACCAAACTGGTGTTAACAGACTGGTGTTACCAAACTGGTGTTAACAGACTGGTGTTACCAAACTGGTGTTACCAAACTGGTGTTACCAAACTGGTGTTACCAGACTGGTGTTAACAGACTGGTGTTAACAGACTGGTGTTACCAAACTGGTGTTACCAGACTGGTGTTAACAGACTGGTGTTAACAGACTGGTGTTACCAGACTGGTGTTACCAAACTGGTGTTAACAGACTGGTGTTACCAAACTGGTGTTACCAAACTGGTGTTACCAGACTGGTGTTACCAAACTGTTGTTACCAAACTGGTGTTAACAGACTGGTGTTACCAAACTGGTGTTACCAGACTGGTGTTACCAAACTGGTGTTACCAGACTGGTGTTACCAAACTGGTGTTACCAAACTGGTGTTACCAGACTGGTGTTACCAAACTGTTGTTACCAAACTGGTGTTAACAGACTGGTGTTACCAAACTGGTGTTAACAGACTGGTGTTACCAAACTGGTGTTTACAGACTGGTGTTACCAAACTGGTGTTAACAGACTGGTGTTACCAAACTGGTGTTACCAAACTGGTGTTTACAGACTGGTGTTACCAAACTGGTGTTTACAGACTGGTGTTACCAAACTGGTGTTTACAGACTGTTGTTACCAAACTGGTGTTACCAAACTGGTGTTACCAAACTGGTGTTAACAGACTGGTGTTACCAAACTGGTGTTACCAAACTGGTGTTACCAAACTGGTGTTTACAGACTGGTGTTACCAAACTGGTGTTACCAAACTGGTGTTACCAGACTGGTGTTACCAAACTGTTGTTACCAAACTGGTGTTAACAGACTGGTGTTACCAAACTGGTGTTAACAGACTGGTGTTAACAAACTGGTGTTACCAAACTGGTGTTACCAAACTGGTGTTAACAGACTGGTGTTACCAAACTGGTGTTAACAGACTGGTGTTAACAAACTGGTGTTACCAAACTGGTGTTACCAAACTGGTGTTAACAGACTGGTGTTACCAAACTGGTGTTACCAAACTGGTGTTACCAGACTGGTGTTACCAAACTGTTGTTACCAAACTGGTGTTAACAGACTGGTGTTACCAAACTGGTGTTACCAAACTGGTGTTACCAAACTGGTGTTAACAGACTGGTGTTACCAAACTGGTGTTACCAAACTGGTGTTACCAAACTGGTGTTTACAGACTGGTGTTACCAAACTGGTGTTACCAAACTGGTGTTTACAGACTGGTGTTACCAAACTGGTGTTACCAAACTGGTGTTACCAAACTGGTGTTACCAAACTGGTGTTTACAGACTGGTGTTACCAAACTGGTGTTACCAAACTGGTGTTAACAGACTGGTGTTACCAAACTGGTGTTAACAGACTGGTGTTACCAAACTGGTGTTACCAAACTGGTGTTACCAAACTGGTGTTAACAGACTGGTGTTAACAGACTGGTGTTACCAAACTGGTGTTACCAAACTGGTGTTACCAAACTGGTGTTAACAGACTGGTGTTAACAGACTGGTGTTACCAAACTGGTGTTACCAAACTGGTGTTACCAAACTGGTGTTACCAAACTGGTGTTAACAGACTGGTGTTTACAGACTGGTGTTACCAAACTGGTGTTACCAAACTGGTGTTAACAGACTGGTGTTTACAGACTGGTGTTAACAGACTGGTGTTAACAGACTGGTGTTAACAGACTGGTGTTACCAGACTGGTGTTAACAGACTGGTGTTTACAGACTGGTGTTAACAGACTGGTGTTACCAAACTGGTGTTACCAAACTGGTGTTAACAGACTGGTGTTACCAGACTGGTGTTACCAAACTGGTGTTACCAAACTGGTGTTTACAGACTGGTGTTACCAGACTGGTGTTACCAAACTGGTGTTAACAGACTGGTGTTTACAGACTGGTGTTACCAGACTGGTGTTACCAAACTGGTGTTACCAAACTGGTGTTTACAGACTGGTGTTACCAAACTGGTGTTTACAGACTGGTGTTACCAGACTGGTGTTACCAAACTGGTGTTACCAAACTGGTGTTTACAGACTGGTGTTACCAAACTGGTGTTACCAAACTGGTGTTAACAGACTGGTGTTAACAGACTGGTGTTAACAGACTGGTGATACCAAACTGGTGTTACCAAACTGGTGTTACCAAACTGGTGTTAACAGACTGGTGTTAACAGACTGGTGTTAACAGACTGGTGTTACCAGACTGGTGTTACCAAACTGGTGTTACCAAACTGTTGTTACCAAACTGGTGTTAACAGACTGGTGTTAACAGACTGGTGTTAACAGACTGGTGTTTACAGACTGGTGTTAACAGACTGGTGTTACCAAACTGGTGTTAACAGACTGGTGTTACCAAACTGGTGTTACCAAACTGGTGTTACCAAACTGTTGTTACCAAACTGGTGTTAACAGACTGGTGTTTACAGACTGGTGTTAACAGACTGGTGTTTACAGACTGGTGTTAACAGACTGGTGTTAACAGACTGGTGTTACCAAACTGGTGTTAACAGACTGTTGTTACCAAACTGGTGTTAACAGACTGGTGTTAACAGACTGGTGTTACCAAACTGGTGTTAACAGACTGGTGTTAACAGACTGGTGTTAACAGACTGGTGTTACCAAATTGGTGTTAACAGACTGGTGTTACCAGACTGGTGTTACCAAACTGGTGTTAACAGACTGGTGTTAACAGACTGGTGTTAACAGACTGGTGTTACCAAACTGGTGTTAACAGACTGGTGTTACCAGACTGGTGTTACCAAACTGTTGTTACCAGACTGGTGTTACCAGACTGGTGTTACCAAACTGGTGTTAACAGACTGGTGTTACCAAACTGGTGTTACCAGACTGGTGTTACCAAACTGGTGTTAACAGACTGGTGTTACCAGACTGGTGTTACCAGACTGGTGTTAACAGACTGGTGTTACCAAACTGGTGTTAACAGACTGGTGTTACCAAACTGGTGTTACCAAACTGGTGTTAACAGACTGGTGTTAACAGACTGGTGTTACCAAACTGGTGTTACCAGACTGGTGTTACCAAACTGGTGTTACCAAACTGGTGTTACCAAACTGGTGTTACCAAACTGGTGTTACCAAATTGGTGTTACCAAACTGGTGTTACCAAATTGGTGTTACCAAACTGGTGTTACCAAACTGGTGTTACCAAACTGGTGTTAACAGACTGGTGTTACCAAACTGGTGTTACCAAACTGGTGTTACCAAATTGGTGTTACCAAACTGGTGTTACCAAACTGGTGTTACCAAACTGGTGTTACCAAACTGGTGTTACCAGACTGGTTTACCAATCTGGTGTTACCAAACTGGTGTTACCAAACTGTTGTTACCAATCTGGTGTTACCAAACTGGTGTTACCAGACTGGTGTTACCAAACTGGTGTTACCAGACTGGTGTTACCAAACTGTTGTTACCAATCTGGTGTTACCAAACTGGTGTTACCAAACTGTTGTTACCAAACTGGTGTTACCAAACTGGTGTTACCAGACTGGTGTTACCAAACTGTTGTTACCAATCTGGTGTTACCAAACTGGTGTTACCAAACTGGTGTTACCAAACTGGTGTTACCAGACTGGTGTTACCAAACTGTTGTTACCAGACTGGTGTTACCAAACTGGTGTTACCAAACTGTTGTTACCAAACTGGTGTTACCAAACTGTTGTTAACAGACTGGTGTTTACAGACTGATGTTACCAAACTGGTGTTTACAGACTGGTGTTACCAGACTGGTGTTACCAAACTGGTGTTACCAAACTGTTGTTAACAGACTGGTGTTACCAGACTGGTGTTACCAATCTGGTGTTACCAAACTGGTGTTAACAGACTGGTGTTACCAGACTGGTGTTACCAAACTGGTGTTACCAAACTGTTGTTAACAGACTGGTGTTACCAGACTGGTGTTAACAGACTGGTGTTACCAAACTGGTGTTACCAAACTGGTGTTACCAAACTGGTGTTTACAGACTGGTGTTACCAAACTGTTGTTACCAAACTGGTGTTAACAGACTGGTGTTAACAGACTGGTGTTACCAAACTGGTGTTTACAGACTGGTGTTACCAAACTGGTGTTACCAAACTGGTGTTACCAAACTGGTGTTTACAGACTGGTGTTACCAAACTGGTGTTACCAAACTGGTGTTACCAAACTGGTGTTTACAGACTGGTGTTACCAAACTGGTGTTTACAGACTGGTGTTACCAAACTGGTGTTAACAGACTGGTGTTAACAGACTAGTGTTACCAAACTGGTGTTTACAGACTGGTGTTACCAGACTGGTGTTACCAAACTGGTGTTACCAAACTGGTGTTAACAGACTGGTGTTACCAAACTGGTGTTTACAGACTGGTGTTACCAAACTGTTGTTACCAAACTGGTGTTAACAGACTGGTGTTACCAAACTGGTGTTTACAGACTGGTGTTACCAAACTGGTGTTACCAAACTGGTGTTAACAGACTGGTGTTTACAGACTGGTGTTTACAGACTGGTGTTACCAAACTGGTGTTACCAAACTGGTGTTACCAGACTGGTGTTAACAAACTGGTGTTTACAGACTGGTGTTACCAAACTGGTGTTAACAGACTGGTGTTACCAGACTGGTGTTTACAGACTGGTGTTACCAAACTGGTGTTAACAAACTGGTGTTACCAAACTGGTGTTTACAGACTGGTGTTACCAAACTGTTGTTACCAAACTGGTGTTAACAGACTGGTGTTACCAAACTGGTGTTAACAGACTGGTGTTACCAAACTGGTGTTTACAGACTGGTGTTACCAGACTGGTGTTACCAAACTGGTGTTACCAAACTGGTCATAACAGACTGGTGTTACCAAACTGGTGTTTACAGACTGGTGTTACCAAACTGTTGTTACCAAACTGGTGTTAACAGACTGGTGTTAACAGACTGGTGTTAACAGACTGGTGTTAACAGACTGGTGTTACGAAACTGGTGTTAACAGACTGGTGTTACCAAACTGTTGTTACCAAACTGGTGTTACCAGACTGTTGTTACCAGACTGGTGTTACCAAACTGGTGTTACCAAACTGGTGTTACCAAACTGTTGTTACCAAACTGTTGTTAACAGACTGGTGTTAACAGACTGGTGTTTACAGACTGGTGTTAACAGACTGGTGTTTACAGACTGGTGTTACCAAACTGGTGTTAACAGACTGGTGTTAACAGACTGGTGTTAACAGACTGGTGTTACCAAACTGGTGTTAACAGACTGGTGTTAACAGACTGGTGTTAACAGACTGGTGTTACCAAACTGGTGTTAACAGACTGGTGTTAACAGACTGGTGTTAACAGACTGGTGTTTACAGACTGGTGTTAACAGACTGGTGTTTACAGACTGGTGTTAACAGACTGGTGTTAACAGACTGGTGTTACCAAACTGGTGTTAACAGACTGGTGTTAACAGACTGGTGTTTACAGACTGGTGTTAACAGACTGGTGTTAACAGACTGGTGTTAACAGACTGGTGTTTACAGACTGGTGTTAACAGACTGGTGTTAACAGACTGGTGTTTACAGACTGGTGTTAACAGACTGGTGTTTACAGACTGGTGTTAACAGACTGGTGTTAACAGACTGGTGTTACCAAACTGGTGTTAACAGACTGGTGTTAACAGACTGGTGTTTACAGACTGGTGTTAACAGACTGGTGTTAACAGACTGGTGTTTACAGACTGGTGTTAACAGACTGGTGTTACCAAACTGGTGTTTACAGACTGGTGTTTACAGACTGGTGTTACCAAACTGGTGTTAACAGACTGGTGTTTACAGACTGGTGTTAACAGACTGGTGTTACCAAACTGGTGTTAACAGACTGGTGTTTACAGACTGGTGTTTACAGACTGGTGTTTACAGACTGGTGTTACCAAACTGGTGTTAACAGACTGGTGTTTACAGACTGGTGTTAACAGACTGGTGTTACCAAACTGGTGTTACCAAACTGGTGTTAACAGACTGGTGTTACCAAACTGGTGTTAACAGACTGGTGTTAACAGACTGGTGTTAACAGACTGGTGTTTACAGACTGGTGTTAACAGACTGGTGTTAACAGACTGGTGTTACCAAACTGGTGTTAACAGACTGGTGTTAACAGACTGGTGTTTACAGACTGGTGTTAACAGACTGGTGTTAACAGACTGGTGTTTACAGACTGGTGTTAACAGACTGGTGTTTACAGACTGGTGTTAACAGACTGGTGTTAACAGACTGGTGTTACCAAACTGGTGTTAACAGACTGGTGTTAACAGACTGGTGTTTACAGACTGGTGTTAACAGACTGGTGTTAACAGACTGGTGTTTACAGACTGGTGTTAACAGACTGGTGTTACCAAACTGGTGTTAACAGACTGGTGTTACCAAACTGGTGTTACCAAACTGGTGTTAACAGACTGGTGTTAACAGACTGGTGTTACCAAACTGGTGTTACCAGACTGGTGTTACCAAACTGGTGTTACCAAACTGGTGTTACCAAACTGGTGTTACCAAACTGGTGTTACCAAATTGGTGTTACCAAACTGGTGTTACCAAATTGGTGTTACCAAACTGGTGTTACCAAACTGGTGTTACCAAACTGGTGTTAACAGACTGGTGTTACCAAACTGGTGTTACCAAACTGGTGTTACCAAATTGGTGTTACCAAACTGGTGTTACCAAACTGGTGTTACCAAACTGGTGTTACCAAACTGGTGTTACCAGACTGGTGTTACCAATCTGGTGTTACCAAACTGGTGTTACCAAACTGTTGTTACCAATCTGGTGTTACCAAACTGGTGTTACCAGACTGGTGTTACCAAACTGGTGTTACCAGACTGGTGTTACCAAACTGTTGTTACCAATCTGGTGTTACCAAACTGGTGTTACCAAACTGTTGTTACCAAACTGGTGTTACCAAACTGGTGTTACCAGACTGGTGTTACCAAACTGTTGTTACCAATCTGGTGTTACCAAACTGGTGTTACCAAACTGGTGTTACCAAACTGGTGTTACCAGACTGGTGTTACCAAACTGTTGTTACCAGACTGGTGTTACCAAACTGGTGTTACCAAACTGTTGTTACCAAACTGGTGTTACCAAACTGTTGTTAACAGACTGGTGTTTACAGACTGATGTTACCAAACTGGTGTTTACAGACTGGTGTTACCAGACTGGTGTTACCAAACTGGTGTTACCAAACTGTTGTTAACAGACTGGTGTTACCAGACTGGTGTTACCAATCTGGTGTTACCAAACTGGTGTTAACAGACTGGTGTTACCAGACTGGTGTTACCAAACTGGTGTTACCAAACTGTTGTTAACAGACTGGTGTTACCAGACTGGTGTTAACAGACTGGTGTTACCAAACTGGTGTTACCAAACTGGTGTTACCAAACTGGTGTTTACAGACTGGTGTTACCAAACTGTTGTTACCAAACTGGTGTTAACAGACTGGTGTTAACAGACTGGTGTTACCAAACTGGTGTTTACAGACTGGTGTTACCAAACTGGTGTTACCAAACTGGTGTTACCAAACTGGTGTTTACAGACTGGTGTTACCAAACTGGTGTTACCAAACTGGTGTTACCAAACTGGTGTTTACAGACTGGTGTTACCAAACTGGTGTTTACAGACTGGTGTTACCAAACTGGTGTTAACAGACTGGTGTTAACAGACTAGTGTTACCAAACTGGTGTTTACAGACTGGTGTTACCAGACTGGTGTTACCAAACTGGTGTTACCAAACTGGTGTTAACAGACTGGTGTTACCAAACTGGTGTTTACAGACTGGTGTTACCAAACTGTTGTTACCAAACTGGTGTTAACAGACTGGTGTTACCAAACTGGTGTTTACAGACTGGTGTTACCAAACTGGTGTTACCAAACTGGTGTTAACAGACTGGTGTTTACAGACTGGTGTTTACAGACTGGTGTTACCAAACTGGTGTTACCAAACTGGTGTTACCAGACTGGTGTTAACAGACTGGTGTTTACAGACTGGTGTTTACAGACTGGTGTTACCAAACTGGTGTTAACAGACTGGTGTTTACAGACTGGTGTTTACAGACTGGTGTTACCAAACTGGTGTTACCAAACTGGTGTTACCAAACTGGTGTTTACAGACTGGTGTTACCAAACTGTTGTTACCAAACTGGTGTTAACAGACTGGTGTTACCAAACTGGTGTTAACAGACTGGTGTTACCAAACTGGTGTTTACAGACTGGTGTTACCAGACTGGTGTTACCAAACTGGTGTTACCAAACTGGTCATAACAGACTGGTGTTACCAAACTGGTGTTTACAGACTGGTGTTACCAAACTGTTGTTACCAAACTGGTGTTAACAGACTGGTGTTAACAGACTGGTGTTAACAGACTGGTGTTACGAAACTGGTGTTAACAGACTGGTGTTACCAAACTGTTGTTACCAAACTGGTGTTACCAGACTGTTGTTACCAGACTGGTGTTACCAAACTGGTGTTACCAAACTGGTGTTACCAAACTGTTGTTACCAAACTGTTGTTAACAGACTGGTGTTAACAGACTGGTGTTTACAGACTGGTGTTAACAGACTGGTGTTTACAGACTGGTGTTACCAAACTGGTGTTAACAGACTGGTGTTAACAGACTGGTGTTAACAGACTGGTGTTACCAAACTGGTGTTAACAGACTGGTGTTAACAGACTGGTGTTAACAGACTGGTGTTACCAAACTGGTGTTAACAGACTGGTGTTAACAGACTGGTGTTAACAGACTGGTGTTTACAGACTGGTGTTAACAGACTGGTGTTTACAGACTGGTGTTAACAGACTGGTGTTAACAGACTGGTGTTACCAAACTGGTGTTAACAGACTGGTGTTAACAGACTGGTGTTTACAGACTGGTGTTAACAGACTGGTGTTAACAGACTGGTGTTAACAGACTGGTGTTAACAGACTGGTGTTTACAGACTGGTGTTAACAGACTGGTGTTTACAGACTGGTGTTAACAGACTGGTGTTAACAGACTGGTGTTACCAAACTGGTGTTAACAGACTGGTGTTTACAGACTGGTGTTAACAGACTGGTGTTAACAGACTGGTGTTTACAGACTGGTGTTAACAGACTGGTGTTACCAAACTGGTGTTTACAGACTGGTGTTTACAGACTGGTGTTACCAAACTGGTGTTAACAGACTGGTGTTTACAGACTGGTGTTAACAGACTGGTGTTACCAAACTGGTGTTAACAGACTGGTGTTTACAGACTGGTGTTTACAGACTGGTGTTTACAGACTGGTGTTACCAAACTGGTGTTAACAGACTGGTGTTTACAGACTGGTGTTAACAGACTGGTGTTACCAAACTGGTGTTACCAAACTGGTGTTAACAGACTGGTGTTACCAAACTGGTGTTAACAGACTGGTGTTAACAGACTGGTGTTAACAGACTGGTGTTTACAGACTGGTGTTAACAGACTGGTGTTAACAGACTGGTGTTACCAAACTGGTGTTAACAGACTGGTGTTAACAGACTGGTGTTTACAGACTGGTGTTAACAGACTGGTGTTAACAGACTGGTGTTTACAGACTGGTGTTAACAGACTGGTGTTTACAGACTGGTGTTAACAGACTGGTGTTAACAGACTGGTGTTACCAAACTGGTGTTAACAGACTGGTGTTAACAGACTGGTGTTTACAGACTGGTGTTAACAGACTGGTGTTAACAGACTGGTGTTAACAGACTGGTGTTTACAGACTGGTGTTAACAGACTGGTGTTACCAAACTGGTGTTTACAGACTGGTGTTTACAGACTGGTGTTTACAGACTGGTGTTACCAAACTGGTGTTAACAGACTGGTGTTTACAGACTGGTGTTACCAAACTGGTGTTAACAGACTGGTGTTTACAGACTGGTGTTTACAGACTGGTGTTTACAGACTGGTGTTAACAGACTGGTGTTTACAGACTGGTGTTTACAGACTGGTGTTAACAGACTGGTGTTAACAGACTGGTGTTTACAGACTGGTGTTAACAGACTGGTGTTTACAGACTGGTGTTTACAGACTGGTGTTTACAGACTGGTGTTAACAGACTGGTGTTAACAGACTGGTGTTAACAAACTGGTGTTAACAGACTGGTGTTAACAGACTGGTGTTAACAGACTGGTGTTTACAGACTGGTGTTAACAGACTGGTGTTAACAGACTGGTGTTTACAGACTGGTGTTTACAGACTGGTGTTAACAGACTGGTGTTTACAGACTGGTGTTTACAGACTGGTGTTTACAGACTGGTGTTAACAGACTGGTGTTTACAGACTGGTGTTTACAGACTGGTGTTTACAGACTGGTGTTTACAGACTAGTGGATCTTCTCTTCTCAACAGGGAGGCTCCTCCTATGAGGAAATGAAACAAAACCTGGGCGATGTTGCATCTATCTCTCAGATTACTGTAGTAAGTGATTCACCAACACACTCTAGCAATCATGTTACTAACTCAACCAAGTAATAAAATAACCATTAGCCACCTTGTATTGACATTATGATATAACCAATACAAGCCTAACCTTTGCATGCATCAAACATTAATGATCGTAAGCAAAGAAACATTCATTTAAATATGTTCTAAATCATCCAATCAGCTTTCACCTGTTAGAGGAGATATCAGCTTTCACCTGTTAGAGGGGATATCAGCTTTCACCTGTTAGAGGAGATATCAGCTTTCACCTGTTAGATGAGATATCAGCTTTCACCTGTTAGATGGGATATCAGCTTTCACCTGTTAGAGGAGATATCAGCTTTCACCTGTTAGATGAGATATCAGCTTTCACCTGTTAGAGGGGATATCAGCTTTCACCTGTTAGAGGAGATATCAGCTTTCACCTGTTAGATGAGATATCAGCTTTCACCTGTTAGATGAGATATCAGCTTTCACCTGTTAGATGGGATATCAGCTTTCACCTGTTAGAGGAGATATCAGCTTTCACCTGTTAGAGGGGATATCAGCTTTCACCTGTTAGATGAGATATCAGCTTTCACCTGTTAGAGGAGATATCAGCTTTCACCTGTTAGAGGGGATATCAGCTTTCACCTGTTAGAGGAGATATCAGCTTTCACCTGTTAGAGGGGATATCAGCTTTCACCTGTTAGATGGGATATCAGCTTTCACCTGTTAGATGAGATATCAGCTTTCACCTGTTAGATGAGATATCAGCTTTCACCTGTTAGAGGGGATATCAGCTTTCACCTGTTAGAGGGGATATCAGCTTTCACCTGTTAGATGGGATATCAGCTTTCACCTGTTAGAGGGGATATCAGCTTTCACCTGTTAGATGGGATATCAGCTTTCACCTGTTAGAGGAGATATCAGCTTTCACCTGTTAGATGAGATATCAGCTTTCACCTGTTAGATGGGATATCAGCTTTCACCTGTTAGATGGGATATCAGCTTTCACCTGTTAGATGAGATATCAGCTTTCACCTGTTAGATGAGATATCAGCTTTCACCTGTTAGATGGGATATCAGCTTTCACCTGTTAGATGGGATATCAGCTTTCACCTGTTAGAGGAGATATCAGCTTTCACCTGTTAGAGGAGATATCAGCTTTCACCTGTTAGAGGGGATATCAGCTTTCACCTGTTAGAGGAGATATCAGCTTTCACCTGTTAGAGGGGATATCAGCTTTCACCTGTTAGAGGGGATATCAGCTTACACCTGTTAGATGAGATATCAGCTTTCACCTGTTAGAGGAGATATCAGCTTTCACCTGTTAGAGGAGATATCAGCTTTCACCTGTTAGATGAGATATCAGCTTTCACCTGTTAGATGAGATATCAGCTTTCACCTGTTAGAGGGGATATCAGCTTTCACCTGTTAGAGGGGATATCAGCTTTCACCTGTTAGAGGAGATATCAGCTTTTACCTGTTAGATGAGATATCAGCTTTCACCTGTTAGAGGAGATATCAGCTTTCACCTGTTAGAGGAGATATCAGCTTTTACCTGTTAGATGAGATATCAGCTTTCACCTGTTAGAGGAGATATCAGCTTTCACCTGTTAGATGAGATATCAGCTTTCACCTGTTAGAGGAGATATCAGCTTCCACCTGTTAGATGAGATATCAGCTTTCATCTGTTAGAGGAGATATCAGCTTTCACCTGTTAGAGGAGATATCAGCTTTCACCTGTTAGAGGGGATATCAGCTTTCACCTTTTAGAGGAGATATCAGCTTTCACCTGTTAGATGGGATATCAGCTTCCACCTGTTAGAGGAGATATCAGCTTTCACCTGTTAGAGGAGATATCAGCTTTCACCTGTCAGAGGAGATATCAGCTTTCACCTGTTAGAGGAGATATCAGCTTTCACCTGTTAGAGGAGATATCAGCTTTCACCTGTCAGAGGAGATATCAGCTTTCACCTGTTAGAGGAGATATCAGCTTTCACCTGTTAGAGGAGATATCAGCTTTCACCTGTTAGAGGAGATATCAGCTTTCATCTGTTAGAGGAGATATCAGCTTTCACCTGTCAGAGGAGATATCAGCTTTCACCTGTTAGAGGAGATATCAGCTTTCACCTGTTAGAGGAGATATCAGCTTTCACCTGTCAGAGGAGATATCAGCTTTCACCTGTTAGAGGAGATATCAGTATCTACATCTCACTCCTCCTCTTGTTTCATGTAGAATTTGAACAACACAGAGCTGAGTAAGGGTTCTGCTGGGGGGAGTAGTGGAGGTGCTGGGCACAGCGCTCCAGGAGGCCCAGCCCAGTTCAGCTCTCCACCATCCTACAAGCTCCACCTTGGGACAGGAGGGGGCTCCTGTGGCCCTTCCAGCCCAGCCACCCCTGGAGGTCAGGACTGCCTGTCCACCACCTTCAGCACTACCCTGTCCCCCACCCTGTCCTCCCCCTCCCTGGGCCCCTCCATCACCCTGGTCCCCTCCACCACCCCAGCTCCCAGGACTGGAGAGTACCTGGGCCCTGAGCTGCTGATCAACAAGAGCCCCAATGAGCTGCCCAAGGGAGTGGACCCTAATAGGAGAGAGGTGAGGATGCTATTATAAAATAGTACTGCTGAGACTGTATTGTACAGCAGGTTATTTGGGAAATGGTCATATTTTCGTTGTTTACTATTTGGACAAATCAGGATTGGGAAAAGGTGATTCTTAAACTGGTTTCCACAGCACACAAAGTCAAAATTGGATATATCGTTAAAATTCAGGAAAACAGAAAATGTCATTTTTGGCCATGATAAACATGGCTGAAATTAGAGGGAGAGGGAGGCCTAGAGTTTCCATTTGGGAGGAGACTTTTACACAAAGGTAATCCAAATGGTTAATGGCATTCCCTCCAGAAGTAAAACAGGAAATGACAAACTTTCTCGAAATATTTTTACTTCTAGGGAACCGAGATTAGTGTTATGGTGGTGAACTGACAGCAGGGGCCAGCAGGGGTCAGCATAACACAAGAAATATGTCTCTCTCACTCTCAACTCAAGGGCTTTATTGGCATGGGGAACATATGTTTACATTGCCGAAGCAAGTGAAATAGTTCATAAACAAAAGTTAAATAAACAATATAAATGAATAGTCAACATTACACTCATAGAAGTTCCAAAAGAATAAAGACATTTCAAATGTCACATTATGTCTTTATACGGTGTTGTAACGATGTGCAAAAATATCTCTCTCTCTCTCTTCTCAGGACTATCTCTCTGATGCGGATCTGGAGAATCTGCTGGGTTGTTCTCGGTCTGGTTTCCAGCGGCTGCCCAGGTGGCGGCAGAACGACCTGAAGAAGAAGGCAGGGCTGTTCTAAGTGGGCAGTCGCGTCAGTTGGGATGACATCGGGACATAGCTTATTAGAGTTGAAAATGTTCCTTGATTGTGTTCAAGTTGTTTTCAAGTGGAGAGAGAGCGGGAATGTTTTTTTTAAATCGTTTTTCAACAGAACCTGCCTGATTACTAACAGTACGTTACAAGCAGTAAAACAGAGAGACATTTAAAAAATACATTATTTATTGAACAATTGAACAAAACTATGCCCAGTTGATATGTTCTACCAGCTGAACAAAATAAACAGCAGGTATTTTTTTAAGCATTGATTCGATGAACATGTCTTTATTTTTTTATCTCATGATCAGTTGCTATATTTGATGTTTTGTTATATTTTCTCTACATTTCAAAGATGAGTTATGATTTTAAAACACTTTTTTAATGTATTTTCTAACAATCAAACATAATGAACAAACCCTCTCATAATCAAAAATCTAATCATCATGAAGCCTGTCACCAGATCTCTAATAATAAAACAATATACAATCAACTTACTGTTTCAAATTCTTCTTTTACTTTGTGTAAATGCAGTTGAGTTACAATATATTACAATATACAGAGCCTTTGGAAATGATTCAGACCCCTTGACTTTTTCCACATCTTGTTACATTTTGTTATGTTACAGCCTTATTCTAAAATAGATTAAATCATTTTTTCCCTCATTAATCTACACACAATACCCCTTAATGACATCACAATACCCCATAATGACATCACAATACCCCATAATGACATCACAATACCCATTAATGACATCACAATACCCAATAATGACATCACAATACCCCTTAATGACATCACAATACCCCATAATGACATCACAATACCCCATAATGACATCACAATACCCCATAATGACATCACAATACCCCTTAATGACATCACAATACCCCATAATGACATCACAACACCCCATAATGACATCACAATACCCCTTAATGACATCACAATACCCCATAATGACATCACAATACCCCATAATGACATCACAATACCCCTTAATGACATCACAATACCCCATAATGACATCACAATACCCCTTAATGACATCCCAATACCCAATAATGACATCACAATACCCCTTAATGACATCACAATACCCCATAATGACATCACAACACCCCATAATGACATCACAATACCCCTTAATGACATCACAATACCCCATAATGACATCACAATACCCCATAATGACATCACAATAACCCTTAATAATGACAAAGCAAAAAGAGGTTTATAAATTTTAGCAAATGTATTACAAATAAAAAACTGAAATATCACTTTTACATAAGTATTCAGACCCTTTACTCAGTTCTTTGTAGAAGCACCTTTGGCAGCGATTACAGCCTTTTGTCTTCTTGGATATGACGCTACAAGCTTGACACTCCTGCGTTGTCTTGGCTGTGTGCTTAGGGTTGTCGTCCTGTTGGAAGGTGAACCTTCGCCCCCAGTCTGAGGTCCTGAGCGCATTGAGACTTGTCCTGAAGCCACTCCTGTGTTGTCTTGGCTGTGTGCTTAGGGTTGTCGTCCTGTTGGAAGGTGAACCTTCGCCCCCAGTCTGAGGTCCTGAGCGCATTGAGACTTGTCCTGAAGCCACTCCTGTGTTGTCTTGGCTGTGTTCTTAGGGTTGTCGTCCTGCTGGAAGGTGAACCTTCGCCCCCAGTCTGAGGTCCTGAGTGCTCTGGAGCAAGTTTTCATCAAGGATCCCTTTGTACTTTGCTCCTTTCATTTTTGCCTCAATCCTGACTAGTCTCCCAGTCCCTGCTGCTGAAAAACATCCCCACAGCATGATGCCAACACCATGCTTCTATGTAGTGATTGTGCCAGGTTTCCTCCAGACGTGATGCCTGGCATTCAAGCCAAAGAGTTCAATCTTGGTTTCATCAGACCAGAGAATCTTGTTTCTCATGGTCCGAGATTCTTTAGGTGCCTTTTGGAAAACATGTGCTTTTTACTGAGGAGTGGCTTCCATCTGGCAAATACCATAAAGGGCTGATTGGTGGAGTGCTGCAGAGATGGTTGTCCTTCTGGAAGTTTCTCCCATCTCCTCAGAGGAACTCTAGAGCTCTGTCAGAGTGACCATCCGGTTCTTGGTCACCTCCCTGACCAAGGCCCTTATCCCCCGATTGCTCAGTTTGGCCGGGCGGCCAGCTCTAGGAAGAGTCTTGGTGGTTCCAAGCTTCTTCCATTTAAACATGATGGAGGCCACTGTGTTCTTGGGGACCTTCAATGCTGCAGAAATGTTTTGGTACCCTTCCCCAGATCTGTGCCTCGACACAATCCTGTCTCTGAGTTCCACGGTCACTTCCTTCAACCTCATGGCTTGGTTTTTGCTCTGACATGCACTGTCAACTGTGGGACCTTAAATAGACAGGTGTGTGCCTTTCCAAATCATGACCAATCAATTAAATTTACAACAGGTGGACTCCAATCAAGTTGTAGAAACAACTCAAGGATGATCAATGGAAACAGGATGCACCTGAGCTCCATTTCAAGTCTCATAGCAAAAAAAAAAAAAAAAACTGTTTTCAGTTTGTCATTATGGGCTATTGTGTTTAGATTGCTGAGGATTTTTATTTATTTAATCAATTGTAGAATAAGGCTGTAAACGTAACAACATGTGGAAAATGTCAAGGGGTCTGAATACTTTCCGAAGACACTGTATACAACTCCATAATGTCTTTATAATCTGATATAGAAAGTTGCAATGTCTCCTGTTATATTGTTACTCAGCTGATATTAAGAGAAACACTCTTCCCTTAATATCAGACTCGAACCCCATTTGATGCATGGAACAGATGTGGGTTGAGCTATGTCTACATAAGGGTGATAAAAAATATAAAAAACTCACAAAAGCTCTGACGAAGGCCTTGAGGCCGATACCAGAAAGCTTAATAAAGAGTAGTGATACTGTCAGGAGCAGTGTGCAGGTTTCTTCTTTGTTCTCATCTTATTCAACTGCAAAAAAGATAATTCCTACAAATGCCTTTTGAATTTTGAATGACAGTTTTTACAACTACAGTTTTCACTGTGCACTCTGAAGTAAACACGAAAAGGAAAGGGAAGTTGTGGTGGAACAATCAGAATTAGTTGTGTAACATAGATCATTTTGATTATCTGCATAATATGCTGAGGTGATATACTTGTTATTAGAATGTATCCCTTCGGACTCTGGTGTTGGCAGTTGCACTTCCTCCCTCACCTGGGGCTCAGACACCTGGGGCTCAGTCACCTGGGGCTACGTCACCTGGGGCTCAGTCACCTGGGGCTCAGTCACCTGGGGCTCAGTCACCTGGGTCTCTGTCACCTGGGGCTGTTCTGGGATTGATTTGCACTTTTCGCACACCACAATAAGTTCATCTCTAGGAGACAGAACGCGTCTCCATTCCTGAGCGGTTTGACGGCCGCCTGGTCCCATGGTGTTTATACTTGCGTACTATTGTTTGTACAGATGAATGTGGTACCTTCAGGCGTTTGGAAATTGCTCCCAAGGATGAACCAGACTTGTGGAGGTCTACACATTTTTTTCTAAAGTCTTGGCTGATTTCTTTTGATTTTCTCCTGATGTCAAGCAAAGAGGCACTGAGTTTGAAGGTAGGCCTTGAAATACATCCACAGGTACACCTCCAATTGACTCAAATGATGTCAATCAGCCTATCAGAATCTTCTAAAGCCATGACATCATTTTCTGGAATTTTCCAAGCTGTTTAAAGGCACAGTCAACTTAGTGTATGTAAACTTCTGACCCACTGGAATTGTACAGTGAATTATAAGTGAATTAATCTGTCTGTAATCGATTGTTGGAAAAATGGCTTGTGTCATGCACAAAGTAGATGTCCGAACTGACTTGCCAAACGATAGTTTGTGAACAAGACATTTGTGGAGTGGTTGAAAAACAAGTTTTAATGACTCCAACCTAAGTGTATGTAAACTTCCGACTTCAACTGGATATACAGACATGGCTTCTAACTACAATATGTATTAATATAGTTGTTAACTATAGGACATATACTGATTGTGTCACGACTTCCGCCGAAGTCGGTCCCTCTTCTTGTTCGGCGGCGTTCGGCGGTCGACGTCACCGGCCTTCTAGCCATCGCCGATCCACTTTTCATTTTCCATTTGTTTTGTCTTGTCTTACACACCTGGTTTCAATCCCACAATTACTTGTTCATTATTTAACCCTTTTTAACCCATTTCCCCCATGTTTGTTTGAGTGATTGTTTATTGTATTGCTGTCCATATTTGTGGCCTTGGATTGATTTCACGTCTATTGTAATTATTATTGAGTAAAGACACATTCACAAGATTTAGAATAGGTAAAGACACATGGTTTAGAATAGGTACAGACACATTCACATGGTTTAGAATAGGTACAGACACATTCACATGGTTTAGAATAGGTACAGACACATGGTTTAGAATAGGTAAAGACACATGGTTTAGAATAGGTACAGACACATGGTTTAGAATAGGTACAGACACATGGTTTAGAATAGGTACAGACACATGGTTTAGAATAGGTACAGACACATTCACATGGTTTAGAATAGGTACAGACACATGGTTTAGAATAGGTACAGACACATTCACATGGGTTAGAATAGGTACAGACACATTCACATGGTTTAGAATAGGTAAAGACACATTCACAAGATTTAGAATAGGTACAGACACATGGTTTAGAATAGGTACAGACACATGGTTTAGAATAGGTACAGACACATGGTTTAGAATAGGTACAGACACATGGTTTAGAATAGGTAAAGACACATGGTTTAGAATAGGTACAGACACATTCACATGGTTTAGAATAGGTACAGACACATTCACATGGTTTAGAATAGGTACAGACACATTCACATGGTTTAGAATAGGTAAAGACACATTCACATGGTTTAGAATAGGTACAGACACATTCACATGGTTTAGAATAGGTAAAGACACATGGTTTAGAATAGGTAAAGACACATTCACATGGTTTAGAATAGGTAAAGACACATGGTTTAGAATAGGTAAAGACACATCAACATGGTTTAGAATAGGTAAAGACACATGGTTTAGAATAGGTAAAGACACATTCACATGGTTTAGAATAGGTACAGACACATTCACATGGTTTAGAATAGGTAAAGACACATGGTTTAGAATAGGTAAAGACACATTCACATGGTTTAGAATAGGTACAGACACATTCACATGGTTTAGAATAGGTAAAGACACATGGTTTAGAATAGGTACAGACACATGGTTTAGAATAGGTACAGACACATGGTTTAGAATAGGTAAAGACACATCCACATGGTTTAGAATAGGTAAAGACACATTCACATGGTTTAGAATAGGTAAAGACACATTCACATGGTTTAGAATAGGTAAAGACACATTCACATGGTTTAGAATAGGTAAAGACACATTCACATGGTTTAGAATAGGTAAAGACACATTCACATGGTTTAGAATAGGTACAGACACATGGTTTAGAATAGGTAAAGACACATTCACATGGTTTAGAATAGGTACAGACACATTCACATGGTTTAGAATAGGTAAAGACACATTCACATGGTTTAGAATAGGTAAAGACACATTCACATGGTTTAGAATAGGTAAAGACACATTCACATGGTTTAGAATAGGTACAGACACATTCACATGGTTTAGAATAGGTACAGACACATTCACATGGTTTAGAATAGGTACAGACACATTCACAGGATTTAGAATAGGTACAGACACATTCACATGGTTTAGAATAGGTACAGGCACATTCACATGGTTTAGAATAGGTACAGACACATTCACATGGTTTAGAATAGGTACAGACACATTCACATGGTTTAGAATAGGTAAAGACACATTCACATGGTTTAGAATAGGTAAAGACACATTCACATGGTTTAGAATAGATAAAGACACATTCACATGGTTTCAGAATAGGTACAGACACATTCACATGGTTTAGAATAGGTACAGACACATTCACATGGTTTAGAATAGGTAAAGACACATTCACATGGTTTAGAATAGGTAAAGACACATTCACATGGTTTAGAATAGGTAAAGACACATTCACATGGTTTAGAATAGGTAGACACATGGTTTAGAATAGGTACAGACACATTCACATGGTTTAGAATAGGTAAAGACACATTCACATGGTTTAGAATAGGTACAGACACATGGTTTAGAATAGGTAAAGACACATTCACATGGTTTAGAATAGGTAAAGACACATGGTTTAGAATAGGTACAGACACATGGTTTAGAATAGGTACAGACACATTCACATGGTTTAGAATAGGTAAAGACACATGGTTTAGAATAGGTACAGACACATTCACATGGTTTAGAATAGGTAGACACATGGTTTAGAATAGGTACAGACACATTCACATGGTTTAGAATAGGTAAAGACACATGGTTTAGAATAGGTACAGACACATTCACATGGTTTAGAATAGGTAAAGACACATGGTTTAGAATAGGTACAGACACATTCACATGGTTTAGAATAGGTAGACACATGGTTTAGAATAGGTAAAGAGACATTCACATGGTTTAGAATAGGTACAGACACATTCACATGGTTTAGAATAGGTAAAGACACATTCACATGGTTTAGAATAGGTAAAGACACATGGTTTAGAATAGGTAAAGACACATTCACATGGTTTAGAATAGGTACAGACACATTCACATGGTTTAGAATAGGTAAAGACACATTCACATGGTTTAGAATAGGTACAGACACATTCACATGGTTTAGAATAGGTACAGACACATTCACATGGTTTAGAATAGGTACAGACACATTCACATGGTTTAGAATAGGTACAGACACATTCACATGGTTTAGAATAGGTACAGACACATTCACATGGTTTAGAATAGGTAAAGACAAATGGTTTAGAATAGGTAAAGACACATCCACATGGTTTAGAATAGGTAAAGACACATGGTTTAGAATAGGTAAAGACACATTCACATGGTTTAGAATAGGTAAAGACACATGGTTTAGAATAGGTAAAGACACATTCACATGGTTTAGAATAGGTACAGACACATTCACATGGTTTAGAATAGGTACAGACACATGGTTTAGAATAGGTACAGACACATCAACATGGTTTAGAATAGGTAAAGACACATTCACATGGTTTAGAATAGGTAAAGACACATTCACATGGTTTAGAATAGGTAAAGACACATGGTTTAGAATAGGTAAAGACACATGGTTTAGAATAGGTACAGACACATTCACATGGTTTAGAATAGGTAAAGACACATTCACATGGTTTAGAATAGGTAAAGACACATGGTTTAGAATAGGTAAAGACACATTCACATGGTTTAGAATAGGTAAAGACACATTCACATGGTTTAGAATAGGTACAGACACATTCACATGGTTTAGAATAGGTACAGACACATGGTTTAGAATAGGTAAAGACACATTCACATGGTTTAGAATAGGTAAAGACACATGGTTTAGAATAGGTACAGACACATGGTTTAGAATAGGTAAAGACACATTCACATGGTTTAGAATAGGTAAAGACACATTCACATGGTTTAGAATAGGTACAGACACATCAACATGGTTTAGAATAGGTAGACACATGGTTTAGAATAGGTACAGACACATTCACATGGTTTAGAATAGGTAAAGACACATTCACATGGTTTAGAATAGGTACAGACACATGGTTTAGAATAGGTAAAGACACATGGTTTAGAATAGGTACAGACACATGGTTTAGAATAGGTACAGACACATGGTTTAGAATAGGTACAGACACATGGTTTAGAATAGGTACAGACACATGGTTTAGAATAGGTACAGACACATTCACATGGTTTAGAATAGGTAAAGACACATGGTTTAGAATAGGTACAGACACATTCACATGGTTTAGAATAGGTAGACACATGGTTTAGAATAGGTAAAGACACATTCACATGGTTTAGAATAGGTAAAGACACATGGTTTAGAATAGGTAAAGACACATCAACATGGTTTAGAATAGGTACAGACACATTCACATGGTTTAGAATAGGTAAAGACACATTCACATCGTTTAGAATAGGTACAGACACATGGTTTAGAATAGGTAAAGACACATGGTTTAGAATAGGTAAAGACACATTCACATGGTTTAGAATAGGTAAAGACACATTCACATGGTTTAGAATAGGTAAAGACACATTCACATGGTTTAGAATAGGTAAAGACACATGGTTTAGAATAGGTAAAGACACATTCACATGGTTTAGAATAGGTACAGACACATGGTTTAGAATAGGTAAAGACACATTCACATGGTTTAGAATAGGTAAAGACACATTCACATGGTTTAGAATAGGTAAAGACACATTCACATGGTTTAGAATAGGTACAGACACATTCACATGGTTTAGAATAGGTACAGACACATGGTTTAGAATAGGTAAAGACACATTCACATGGTTTAGAATAGGTAAAGACACATTCACATGGTTTAGAATAGGTAAAGACACATTCACATGGTTTAGAATAGGTAAAGACACATTCACATGGTTTAGAATAGGTAAAGACACATGCACATGGTTTAGAATAGGTACAGACACATGGTTTAGAATAGGTAAAGACACATGGTTTAGAATAGGTACAGACACATGGTTTAGAATAGGTAAAGACACATTCACATGGTTTAGAATAGGTACAGACACATCAACATGGTTTAGAATAGGTAAAGACACATGGTTTAGAATAGGTACAGACATATTCACATGGTTTAGAATAGGTAAAGACACATGGTTTAGAATAGGTACAGACACATCAACATGGTTTAGAATAGGTACAGACACATGGTTTAGAATAGGTAAAGACACATTCACATGGTTTAGAATAGGTAAAGACACATTCACATGGTTTAGAATAGGTAAAGACACATGGTTTAGAATAGGTAAAGACACATGGTTTAGAATGGGTAAAGACACATTCACATGGTTTAGAATAGGTAAAGACACATTCACATGGTTTAGAATAGGTAAAGACACATAGTTTAGAATAGGTACAGACACATCAACATGGTTTAGAATAGGTACAGACACATTCACATGGTTTAGAATAGGTAAAGACACATTCACATGGTTTAGAATAGGTAAAGACACATTCACATGGTTTAGAATAGGTAAAGACACATGGTTTAGAATAGGTAAAGACACATTCACATGGTTTAGAATAGGTAAAGACACATGGTTTAGAATAGGTAAAGACACATGGTTTAGAATAGGTAAAGACACATTCACATGGTTTAGAATAGGTAAAGACACATTCACATGGTTTAGAATAGGTAAAGACACATTCACATGGTTTAGAATAGGTAAAGACACATTCACATGGTTTAGAATAGGTAAAGACACATTCACATGGTTTAGAATAGGTAAAGACACATCCACATGGTTTAGAATAGGTAAAGACACATTCACATGGTTTAGAATAGGTACAGACACATGGTTTAGAATAGGTAAAGACACATTCACATGGTTTAGAATAGGTAAAGACACATGGTTTAGAATAGGTAAAGACACATGGTTTAGAATGGGTACAGACACATGGTTTAGAATAGGTAAAGACACATTCACATGGTTTAGAATAGGTACAGACACATCAACATGGTTTAGAATAGGTACAGACACATTCACATGGTTTAGAATAGGTACAGACACATGGTTTAGAATAGGTACAGACACATTCACATGGTTTAGAATAGGTAAAGACACATCCACATGGTTTAGAATAGGTAAAGACACATTCACATGGTTTAGAATAGGTACAGACACATTCACATGGTTTAGAATAGGTAAAGACACATGGTTTAGAATAGGTAAAGACACATGGTTTAGAATAGGTAAAGACACATTCACATGGTTTAGAATAGGTAAAGACACATTCACATGGTTTAGAATAGGTAAAGACACATTCACATGGTTTAGAATAGGTACAGACACATGGTTTAGAATAGGTAAAGACACATGGTTTAGAATAGGTACAGACACATGGTTTAGAATAGGTACAGACACATGGTTTAGAATAGGTACAGACACATGGTTTAGAATAGGTACAGACACATGGTTTAGAATAGGTACAGACACATTCACATGGTTTAGAATAGGTAAAGACACATGGTTTAGAATAGGTAAGACACATTCACATGGTTTAGAATAGGTAGACACATGGTTTAGAATAGGTAAAGACACATTCACATGGTTTAGAATAGGTAAAGACACATGGTTTAGAATAGGTAAAGACACATCAACATGGTTTAGAATAGGTACAGACACATTCACATGGTTTAGAATAGGTAAAGACACATTCACATCATGGTTTTAGAATAGGTAAAGACACATGGTTTAGAATAGGTAAAGACACATTCACATGGTTTAGAATAGGTAAAGACACATTCACATGGTTTAGAATAGGTAAAGACACATTCACATGGTTTAGAATAGGTAAAGACACATTCACATGGTTTAGAATAGGTAAAGACACATGGTTTAGAATAGGTAAAGACACATTCACATGGTTTAGAATAGGTACAGACACATGGTTTAGAATAGGTAAAGACACATTCACATGGTTTAGAATAGGTAAAGACACATTCACATGGTTTAGAATAGGTAAAGACACATTCACATGGTTTAGAATAGGTAAAGACACATTCACATGGTTTAGAATAGGTACAGACACATGGTTTAGAATAGGTAAAGACACATTCACATGGTTTAGAATAGGTAAAGACACATTCACATGGTTTAGAATAGGTAAAGACACATTCACATGGTTTAGAATAGGTAAAGACACATTCACATGGTTTAGAATAGGTAAAGACACATGCACATGGTTTAGAATAGGTACAGACACATGGTTTAGAATAGGTAAAGACACATGGTTTAGAATAGGTACAGACACATGGTTTAGAATAGGTAAAGACACATTCACATGGTTTAGAATAGGTACAGACACATCAACATGGTTTAGAATAGGTAAAGACACATGGTTTAGAATAGGTACAGACATATTCACATGGTTTAGAATAGGTAAAGACACATGGTTTAGAATAGGTACAGACACATCAACATGGTTTAGAATAGGTACAGACACATGGTTTAGAATAGGTAAAGACACATTCACATGGTTTAGAATAGGTAAAGACACATTCACATGGTTTAGAATAGGTAAAGACACATCCACATGGTTTAGAATAGGTAAAGACACATTCACATGGTTTAGAATAGGTACAGACACATGGTTTAGAATAGGTAAAGACACATTCACATGGTTTAGAATAGGTAAAGACACATGGTTTAGAATAGGTAAAGACACATGGTTTAGAATGGGTAAAGACACATTCACATGGTTTAGAATAGGTAAAGACACATTCACATGGTTTAGAATAGGTAAAGACACATAGTTTAGAATAGGTACAGACACATCAACATGGTTTAGAATAGGTACAGACACATTCACATGGTTTAGAATAGGTAAAGACACATTCACATGGTTTAGAATAGGTAAAGACACATTCACATGGTTTAGAATAGGTAAAGACACATGGTTTAGAATAGGTAAAGACACATTCACATGGTTTAGAATAGGTAAAGACACATGGTTTAGAATAGGTAAAGACACATGGTTTAGAATAGGTAAAGACACATTCACATGGTTTAGAATAGGTAAAGACACATTCACATGGTTTAGAATAGGTAAAGACACATTCACATGGTTTAGAATAGGTAAAGACACATTCACATGGTTTAGAATAGGTAAAGACACATGGTTTAGAATAGGTAAAGACACATCCACATGGTTTAGAATAGGTAAAGACACATTCACATGGTTTAGAATAGGTAAAGACACATGGTTTAGAATAGATAAAGACACATTCACATGGTTTAGAATAGGTAAAGACACATGGTTTAGAATAGGTAAAGACACATGGTTTAGAATGGGTACAGACACATGGTTTAGAATAGGTAAAGACACATTCACATGGTTTAGAATAGGTACAGACACATCAACATGGTTTAGAATAGGTACAGACACATTCACATGGTTTAGAATAGGTACAGACACATGGTTTAGAATAGGTACAGACACATTCACATGGTTTAGAATAGGTAAAGACACATCCACATGGTTTAGAATAGGTAAAGACACATTCACATGGTTTAGAATAGGTACAGACACATTCACATGGTTTAGAATAGGTAAAGACACATGGTTTAGAATAGGTAAAGACACATGGTTTAGAATAGGTAAAGACACATTCACATGGTTTAGAATAGGTAAAGACACATTCACATGGTTTAGAATAGGTAAAGACACATGGTTTAGAATAGGTAGACACATGCACATGGTTTAGAATAGGTACAGACACATTCACATGGTTTAGAATAAGTAAAGACACATTCACATGGTTTAGAATAGTTAAAGACACATTCACATGGTTTAGAATAGGTAGACACATGGTTTAGAATAGGTAAAGACACATGGTTTAGAATAAGTAAAGACACATCAACATGGTTTAGAATAGGTAAAGACACATTCACATGGTTTAGAATAGGTAAAGACACATGGTTTAGAATAGGTAAAGACACATCCACATGGTTTAGAATAGGTAAAGACACATTCACATGGTTTAGAATAGGTACAGACACATGGTTTAGAATAGGTAAAGACACATTCACATGGTTTAGAATAGGTAAAGACACATTCACATGGTTTAGAATAGGTAAAGACACATGGTTTAGAATAGGTAAAGACACATTCACATGGTTTAGAATAGGTAAAGACACATGGTTTAGAATAGGTAGACACATGGTTTAGAATAGGTAAAGAGACATCTACATGGTTTAGAATAGGTAAAGACACATTCACATGGTTTAGAATAGGTAAAGACACATCCACATGGTTTAGAATAGGTAAAGACACATTCACATGGTTTAGAATAGGTAAAGACACATTCACATGGTTTAGAATAGGTAAAGACACATCCACATGGTTTAGAATAGGTAGACACATGGTTTAGAATAGGTACAGACACATTCACATGGTTTAGAATAGGTACAGACACATGGTTTAGAATAGGTAAAGACACATGGTTTAGAATAGGTAAAGACACATTCACATGGTTTAGAATAGGTACAGACACATTCACATGGTTTAGAATAGGTACAGACACATTCACATGGTTTAGAATAGGTAAAGACACATGGTTTAGAATAGGTAAAGACACATTCACATGGTTTAGAATAGGTAAAGACACATGGTTTAGAATAGGTACAGACACATTCACATGGTTTAGAATAGGTAAAGACACATTCACATGGTTTAGAATAGGTACAGACACATTCACATGGTTTAGAATAGGTAAAGACACATGGTTTAGAATAGGTAAAGACACATTCACATGGTTTAGAATAGGTAAAGACACATTCACATGGTTTAGAATAGGTACAGACACATTCACATGGTTTAGAATAGGTAAAGACACATGGTTTAGAATAGGTAAAGACACATTCACATGGTTTAGAATAGGTACAGACACATTCACATGGTTTAGAATAGGTACAGACACATGGTTTAGAATAGGTACAGACACATGCTTTAGAATAGGTAAAGACACATGGTTTAGAATAGGTACAGACACATGGTTTAGAATAGGTACAGACACATGGTTTAGAATAGGTAAAGACACATGGTTTAGAATAGGTACAGACACATGGTTTAGAATAGGTACAGACACATGGTTTAGAATAGGTAAAGACACATGGTTTAGAATAGGTACAGACACATGGTTTAGAATAGGTAAAGACACATCCACATGGTTTAGAATAGGTAAAGACACATTCACATGGTTTAGAATAGGTAAAGACACATTCACATGGTTTAGAATAGGTAAAGACACATTCACATGGTTTAGAATAGGTAAAGACACATTCACATGGTTAAGAATAGGTAAAGACACATTCACATGGTTTAGAATAGGTAAAGACACATCCACATGGTTTAGAATAGGTAAAGACACATCCACATGGTTTAGAATAGGTAAAGACACATGGTTTAGAATAGGTAAAGACACATTCACATGGTTAAGAATAGGTAAAGACACATTCACATGGTTTAGAATAGGTAAAGACACATGGTTTAGAATAGGTAGACACATGCACATGGTTTAGAATAGGTAAAGACACATCCACATGGTTTAGAATAGGTAAAGACACATGGTTTAGAATAGGTAAAGACACATTCACATGGTTTAGAATAGGTAAAGACACATGGTTTAGAATAGGTAAAGACACATTCACATGGTTTAGAATAGGTAAAGACACATCCACATGGGTTAGAATAGGTAAAGACACATTCACATGGTTTAGAATAGGTAAAGACACATGGTTTAGAATAGGTAAAGACACATTCACATGGTTTAGAATAGGTAAAGACACATCCACATGTTTTAGAATAGGTACAGACACATCCACATGGTTTAGAATAGGTAAAGACACATTCACATGGTTTAGAATAGGTAAAGACACATGGTTTAGAATAGGTAAAGACACATGGTTTAGAATAGGTAAAGACACATTCACATGGTTTAGAATAGGTAAAGACACATTCACATGGTTTAGAATAGGTAAAGACACATGGTTTAGAATAGGTAAAGACACATGGTTTAGAATAGGTACAGACACATTCACATGGGTTAGAATAGGTACAGACACATTCACATGGTTTAGAATAGGTAAAGACACATTCACATGTTTTAGAATAGGTAAAGACACATTCACATGGTTTAGAATAGGTAAAGACACATCCACATGTTTTAGAATAGGTAAAGACACATTCACATGGTTTAGAACAGGTAAAGACACATCCACATGGTTTAGAATAGGTAAAGACACATTCACATGGTTTAGAATAGGTAAAGACACATGGTTTAGAATAGATAAAGACACATTCACATGGTTTAGAATAGGTAAAGACACATTCACATGGTTTAGAATAGGTAAAGACACATTCACATGGTTTAGAATAGGTAAAGACACATTCACATGGTTTAGAATAGGTAAAGACACATTCACATGGTTTAGAATAGGTAAAGACACATTCACATGGTTTAGAATAGGTAAAGACACATTCACATGGTTTAGAATAGGTAAAGACACATTCACATGGTTTAGAATAGGTAAAGACACATTCACATGGTTTAGAATAGGTAAAGACACATTCACATGGTTTAGAATAGGTAAAGACACATTCACATGGTTTAGAATAGGTAAAGACACATCCACATGGTTTAGAATAGGTAAAGACACATCCACATGGTTTAGAATAGGTAAAGACACATCCACATGGTTTAGAATAGGTAAAGACACATCCACATGGTTTAGAATAGGTAAAGACACATCCACATGGTTTAGAATAGGTAAAGACACATCCACATGGTTTAGAATAGGTAAAGACACATTCACATGGTTTAGAATAGGTAAAGACACATCCACATGGTTTAGAATAGGTAAAGACACATTCACATGGTTTAGAATAGGTAAAGACACATCCACATGGTTTAGAATAGGTAAAGACACATCAACATGGTTTAGAATAGGTAAAGACACATGGTTTAGAATAGGTAAAGACACATTCACATGGTTTAGAATAGGTACAGACACATTCACATGGTTTAGAATAGGTAAAGACACATGGTTTAGAATAGGTAAAGACACATCCACATGGTTTAGAATAGGTAAAGACACATTCACATGGTTTAGAATAGGTAAAGACACATGGTTTAGAATAGATAAAGACACATTCACATGGTTTAGAATAGATAAAGACACATTCACATGGTTTAGAATAGATAAAGACACATTCACATGGTTTAGAATAGGTAAAGACACATTCACATGGTTTAGAATAGGTACAGACACATTCACATGGTTTAGAATAGGTAAAGACACATTCACATGGTTTAGAATAGGTAAAGACACATTCACATGGTTTAGAATAAGTAAAGACACATTCACATGGTTTAGAATAGGTAAAGACACATTCACATGGTTTAGAATAGGTAAAGACACATTCACATGGTTTAGAATAGGTACAGACACATTCACATGGTTTAGAATAGGTAAAGACACATCCACATGGTTTAGAATAGGTAAAGACACATGGTTTAGAATAGGTAAAGACACATTCACATGGTTTAGAATAGGTAAAGACACATTCACATGGTTTAGAATAGGTAAAGACACATCCACATGGTTTAGAATAGGTAAAGACACATCCACATGGTTTAGAATAGGTAAAGACACATCAACATGGTTTAGAATAGGTAAAGACACATGGTTTAGAATAGGTAAAGACACATTCACATGGTTTAGAATAGGTACAGACACATTCACATGGTTTAGAATAGGTAAAGACACATGGTTTAGAATAGGTAAAGACACATCCACATGGTTTAGAATAGGTAAAGACACATTCACATGGTTTAGAATAGGTAAAGACACATGGTTTAGAATAGATAAAGACACATTCACATGGTTTAGAATAGGTAAAGACACATGGTTTAGAATAGGTAGACACATGCACATGGTTTAGAATAGGTAAAGACACATCCACATGGTTTAGAATAGGTAAAGACACATGGTTTAGAATAGGTAAAGACACATTCACATGGTTTAGAATAGGTAAAGACACATGGTTTAGAATAGGTAAAGACACATTCACATGGTTTAGAATAGGTAAAGACACATCCACATGGGTTAGAATAGGTAAAGACACATTCACATGGTTTAGAATAGGTAAAGACACATGGTTTAGAATAGGTAAAGACACATTCACATGGTTTAGAATAGGTAAAGACACATCCACATGTTTTAGAATAGGTACAGACACATCCACATGGTTTAGAATAGGTAAAGACACATTCACATGGTTTAGAATAGGTAAAGACACATGGTTTAGAATAGGTAAAGACACATGGTTTAGAATAGGTAAAGACACATTCACATGGTTTAGAATAGGTACAGACACATTCACATGGGTTAGAATAGGTACAGACACATTCACATGGTTTAGAATAGGTAAAGACACATTCACATGGTTTAGAATAGGTAAAGACACATGGTTTAGAATAGGTAAAGACACATTCACATGGTTTAGAATAGGTACAGACACATTCACATGGGTTAGAATAGGTACAGACACATGGTTTAGAATAGGTAAAGACACATTCACATGGTTTAGAATAGGTAAAGACACATTCACATGTTTTAGAATAGGTAAAGACACATTCACATGGTTTAGAATAGGTAAAGACACATGGTTTAGAATAGGTAAAGACACATCCACATGGTTTAGAATAGGTAAAGACACATTCACATGGTTTAGAATAGGTAAAGACACATGGTTTAGAATAGATAAAGACACATTCACATGGTTTAGAATAGATAAAGACACATTCACATGGTTTAGAATAGATAAAGACACATTCACATGGTTTAGAATAGGTAAAGACACATTCACATGGTTTAGAATAGGTACAGACACATGGTTTAGAATAGGTAAAGACACATGCACATGGTTTAGAATAGGTAGACACATTCACATGGTTTAGAATAGGTACAGACATATTCACATGGTTTAGAATAGGTAGACACATGGTTTAGAATAGGTAAAGACACATTCACATGGTTTAGAATAGGTAAAGACACATTCACATGGTTTAGAATAAGTAAAGACACATTCACATGGTTTAGAATAGGTACAGACACATTCACATGGTTTAGAATAGGTAAAGACACATCCACATGGTTTAGAATAGGTAAAGACACATCCACATGGTTTAGAATAGGTAAAGACACATCCACATGGTTTAGAATAGGTAAAGACACATCCACATGGTTTAGAATAGGTAAAGACACATCCACATGGTTTAGAATAGGTAAAGACACATCCACATGGTTTAGAATAGGTAAAGACACATTCACATGGTTTAGAATAGGTAAAGACACATCCACATGGTTTAGAATAGGTAAAGACACATGGTTTAGAATAGGTAAAGACACATCCACATGGTTTAGAATAGGTAAAGACACATCAACATGGTTTAGAATAGGTAAAGACACATGGTTTAGAATAGGTAAAGACACATTCACATGGTTTAGAATAGGTACAGACACATTCACATGGTTTAGAATAGGTAAAGACACATGGTTTAGAATAGGTAAAGACACATCCACATGGTTTAGAATAGGTAAAGACACATTCACATGGTTTAGAATAGGTAAAGACACATTCACATGGTTTAGAATAGATAAAGACACATTCACATGGTTTAGAATAGATAAAGACACATTCACATGGTTTAGAATAGATAAAGACACATTCACATGGTTTAGAATAGGTAAAGACACATGGTTTAGAATAGGTACAGACACATTCACATGGTTTAGAATAGGTAAAGACACATCCACATGGTTTAGAATAGGTAAAGACACATGGTTTAGAATAGGTAAAGACACATTCACATGGTTTAGAATAGGTAAAGACACATCCACATGGTTTAGAATAGGTAAAGACACATCCACATGTTTTAGAATAGGTAAAGACACATTCACATGGTTTAGAATAGGTAAAGACACATCCACATGGTTTAGAATAGGTAAAGACACATTCACATGGTTTAGAATAGGTAAAGACACATGGTTTAGAATAGATAAAGACACATTCACATGGTTTAGAATAGATAAAGACACATTCACATGGTTTAGAATAGATAAAGACACATTCACATGGTTTAGAATAGGTAAAGACACATTCACATGGTTTAGAATAGGTAAAGACACATTCACATGGTTTAGAATAGGTAAAGACACATTCACATGGTTTAGAATAAGTAAAGACACATTCACATGGTTTAGAATAGGTAAAGACACATTCACATGGTTTAGAATAGGTAAAGACACATTCACATGGTTTAGAATAAGTAAAGACACATTCACATGGTTTAGAATAGGTACAGACACATTCACATGGTTTAGAATAGGTAAAGACACATCCACATGGTTTAGAATAGGTAAAGACACATCCACATGGTTTAGAATAGGTAAAGACACATCCACATGGTTTAGAATAGGTAAAGACACATCCACATGGTTTAGAATAGGTAAAGACACATCCACATGGTTTAGAATAGGTAAAGACACATCACATGGTTTAGAATAGGTAAAGACACATTCACATGGTTTAGAATAGGTAAAGACACATCCACATGGTTTAGAATAGGTAAAGACACATTCACATGGTTTAGAATAGGTAAAGACACATCCACATGGTTTAGAATAGGTAAAGACACATCACATGGTTTAGAATAGGTAAAGACACATGGTTTAGAATAGGTAAAGACACATTCACATGTTTTAGAATAGGTAAAGACACATTCACATGGTTTAGAATAGGTAAAGACACATGGTTTAGAATAGGTAAAGACACATCCACATGGTTTAGAATAGGTAAAGACACATTCACATGGTTTAGAATAGGTAAAGACACATCCGCATGGTTTAGAATAGGTAAAGACACATCCACATGGTTTAGAATAGATAAAGACACATTCACATGGTTTAGAATAGATAAAGACACATTCACATGGTTTAGAATAGATAAAGACACATTCACATGGTTTAGAATAGGTAAAGACACATTCACATGGTTTAGAATAGGTAAAGACACATTCACATGGTTTAGAATAGGTAAAGACACATTCACATGGTTTAGAATAGGTACAGACACATTCACATGGTTTAGAATAGGTAAAGACACATGGTTTAGAATAGGTAAAGACACATCCACATGGTTTAGAATAGGTAAAGACACATTCACATGGTTTAGAATAGGTAAAGACACATCCACATGGTTTAGAATAGGTAAAGACACATGGTTTAGAATAGGTAAAGACACATTCACATGGTTTAGAATAGGTAAAGACACATTCACATGGTTTAGAATAGGTAAAGACACATCCACATGGTTTAGAATAGGTAAAGACACATCCACATGGTTTAGAATAGGTAAAGACACATCAACATGGTTTAGAATAGGTAAAGACACATGGTTTAGAATAGGTAAAGACACATTCACATGGTTTAGAATAGGTAAAGACACATTCACATGGTTTAGAATAGGTAAAGACATGGTTTAGAATAGGTAAAGACACATCCACATGGTTTAGAATAGGTAAAGACACATTCACATGGTTTAGAATAGGTAAAGACACATGGTTTAGAATAGATAAAGACACATTCACATGGTTTAGAATAGGTAAAGACACATGGTTTAGAATAGGTAAAGACACATGGTTTAGAATAGGTAAAGACACATCCACATGGTTTAGAATAGGTAAAGACACATGGTTTAGAATAGGTAAAGACACATGGTTTAGAATAGGTAAAGACACATTCACATGGTTTAGAATAGGTAAAGACACATTCACATGGTTTAGAATAGGTAAAGACACATTCACATGGTTTAGAATAGGTAAAGACACATCCACATGAATAGGTAAAGACACATTCACATGGTTTAGAATAGGTAAAGACATGGTTTAGAATAGGTAAAGACACATTCACATGGTTTAGAATAGGTAAAGACACATCCACATGGTTTAGAATAGGTACAGACACATCCACATGGTTTAGAATAGGTAAAGACACATTCACATGGTTTAGAATAGGTAAAGACACATGGTTTAGAATAGGTAAAGACACATGGTTTAGAATAGGTAAAGACACATTCACATGGTTTAGAATAGGTAAAGACACATTCACATGGTTTAGAATAGACACATTCACATGGTTTAGAATAGGTACACATTCACATGGTTTAGAATAGAAAGACACATGGTTTAGAATAGGTAAAGACACATTCACATGGTTTAGAATAGGTAAAGACACATTCACATGGTTTAGAATAGGTACATGGTTTAGAATAGGTAAAGACACATTCACATGGTTTAGAATAGGTAAAGACACATTCACATGGTTTAGAATAGGTAAAGACACATTCACATGGTTTAGAATAGGTAAAGACACATGGTTTAGAATAGGTAAAGACACATCCACATGGTTTAGAATAGGTAAAGACACATTCACATGGTTTAGAATAGGTAAATAGACACATTCACATGGTTTAGAATAGATAAAGACACATTCACATGGTTTACACATTCACATGGTTTAGAATAGGTAAAGACACATTCACATGGTTTAGAATAGGTAAAGACACATTCACATGGTTTAGAATAGGTAAAGACACATGGTTTAGAATAGGTAAAGACACATTCACACATGGTTTAGAATAGGTAAAGACACATTCACATGGTTTAGAATAGGTAAAGACACATTCATTTTAGAACACATGGTTTAGAATAGGTAAAGACACATGGTTTAGAATAGGTAAAGACACATTCACATGGTTTAGAATAGGTAAAGACACATTCACATGGTTTAGAATAGGTAAAGACACATTCACATGGTTTAGAATAGGTAAAGACACATTCACATGGTTTAGAATAGGTAAAGACACATTCACATGGTTTAGAATAGGTAAAGACACATCCACATGGTTTAGAATAGGTAAAGACACATCCACATGGTTTAGAATAGGTAAAGACACATCCACATGGTTTAGAATAGAAAGACACATACATGGTTTAGAATAGGTAAAGACACATTCACATGGTTTAGAATAGGTAAAGACACATCCACATGGTTTAGAATAGGTAAAGACACATTCACATGGTTTAGAATAGGTAAAGACACATCCACATGGTTTAGAATAGGTAAAGACACATTCACATGGTTTAGAATAGGTAAAGACACATCCACATGGTTTAGAATAGGTAAAGACACATAGAATAGGTAAAGACACATTCACATGGTAAAGACACATTCACATGGTTTAGAATAGGTACAGACACACACATGGTTTAGAATAGGACACATAAATAGGTACAGACACATGGTTTAGAATAGGTACACATCACATGGTTTAGAATAGGTAAAGACACATCCACATGGTTTAGAATAGGTAAGACACATTCACATGGTTTAGAATAGGTAAAGACACATGGTTTAGAATAGATAAAGACACATATGGTTTAGAATAGATAAAGACACATTCACATGGTTTAGAATAGATAAAGACACATTTAGAATAGGCAAAGACACATTCACATGGTTTAGAATAGGTAAAGACACATGGTTTAGAATAGGTACAGACACATTCACATGGTTTAGAATAGGTAAAGACACATTGGTTTAGAATAGGTAAAGACACATGGTTTAGAATAGGTAAAGACACATTCACATGGTTTAGAATAGGTAAAGACACATGGGTTTAGAATAGGTAAAGACACATTCACATGGTTTAGAATAGGTAAAGACACATCCACATGGTTTAGAATAGGTAAAGACACATTCACATGGTTTAGAATAGGTAAAGACACATTCACATGGTTTAGAATAGGTAAAGACACATTCACATGGTTTAGAATAGGTAAAGACACATCCATGGTTTAGAATAGGTAAAGACACATTCACATGGTTTAGAATAGGTAAAGACACATGGTTTAGAATAGGTAAAGACACATTCACATGGTTTAGAATAGGTAAAGACACATTCACATGGTTTAGAATAGGTAAAGACACATTCACATGGTTTAGAATAGGTAAAGACACATTCACATGGTTTAGAATAGGTAAAGACACATTCACATGGTTTAGAATAGGTAAAGACACATTCACATGGTTTAGAATAGACACATTCACATGTAAAGACACATACATGGTTTAGACACATTCACATGGTTTAGAATAGGTAAAGACACATTCACATGGTTTAGAATAGGTAAAGACACATTCAAAGAATAGGTAAAGACACATTCACATGGTTTAGAATAGGTAAAGACACATCCACATGGTTTAGAATAGGTAAAGACACATTGGTTTAGAATAGGTAAAGACACATGGTTTAGAATAGGTAAAGACACATTCATTCACATGGTTTAGAATAGGTAAAGACACATGGTTTAGAATAGGTAAAGACACATTCATGGTTTAGAATAGGTAAAGACACATTCACATGGTTTAGAATAGGTAAAGACACATTCACATGGTTTAGAATAGGTAAAGACACATTCACATGGTTTAGAATAGGTAAAGACACATGGTTTAGAATAGGTAAAGACACATTCACATGGTTTAGAATAGGTAAAGACACATTCACATGGTTTAGAATAGAAAGAAGACACATTCACATGGTTTAGAATAGGTAAAGACACATTCACATGGTTTAGAATAGGTAAAGACACATTCACATGGTTTAGAATAGGTAAAGACACATTCACATGGTTTAGAATAGGTAAAGACACATGGTTTAGAATAGGTAAAGACACATTCACATGGTTTAGAATAGGTAAAGACACATTCACATGGTTTAGAATAGGTAAAGACACATTCACATGGTTTAGAATAGGTAAAGACACATTCACATGGTAGAATAGATAAAGACACATTCACATGGTTTAGAATAGGTAAAGACACATTCACATGGTTTAGAATAGGTAAAGACACATTCACATGAGAATAGGTAAAGACACATTCACATGGTTTAGAATAGGTAAAGACATTCAGGTTTAGAATAGGTAAAGACACATTCACATGGTTTAGAATAGGTAAAGACACATTCACATGGTTTAGAATAGGTAAAGACACATTCACATGGTTTAGAATAGGTAAAGACACATTCACATGGTTTAGAATAGGTAAAGACACATTCACATGGTTTAGAATAGGTAAAGACACATTCACATGGTTTAGAATAGGTAAAGACACATCCACATGGTTTAGAATAGGTAAAGACACATCCACATGGTTTAGAATAGGTAAAGACACATCCACATGGTTTAGAATAGGTAAAGACACATCCACATGGTTTAGAATAGGTAAAGACATACATGGTTTAGAATAGGTAAAGACACATCACATGGTTTAGAATAGGTAAAGACACATGGTTTAGAATAGGTAAAGACACATCCACATGGTTTAGAATAGGTAAAGACACATCCACATGGTTTAGAATAGGTAAAGACACATCCACATGGTTTAGAATAGGTAAAGACACATCCACATGGTTTAGAATAGGTAAAGACACATCAACATGGTTTAGAATAGGTAAAGACACATCCACATGGTTTAGAATAGGTACAGACACATCAACATGGTTTAGAATAGGTACAGACACATCCACATGGTTTAGAATAGGTACAGACACATCCACATGGTTTAGAATAGGTACAGACACATTCATAGGAAAAAGGGGGAGGCTTGCAAGCCGAAGAACATCATCCCAACCGTGAAGCACGGGGGTGGCAGCATCATGTTGTGGGGTGGCTTGGTTGCAGGAGGGACTGGTACACATCACAAAATAGATGGTGTCATGAGGCAGGAAAATTAGGTGGATATATTGAAGCAACATCTCAAGACATCAGTCAGGAAGTTAAAGCTTGGTCGCAAATGGGTCTTCCAAATGGACAATGACCCCAAGCATACTTCCAAAGTTGTGGCAAAATGGCTTAAGGACAACAAAGTCAAGGTATTGGAGTGGCCATCACAAAGCCCTGACCTCAATCCTATAGAACATTTGTGGGCAGAACTGAAAAAGCGTGTGCGAGCAAGGAGGCCTACAAACCTGACTCCGTTACACCAGCTCTGTCAGGAGGAATGGGGCAAACTTCACTCAACTTATTGTGGGAAGTTTGTGGAAGGCTACCCAAAAAGTTTGTCCCAAGTTAAACATTTTAAAGGCAATGCTAGCAAATACTATTTGAGTGTATGTCACCTTCTGACCCACTGGGAATGTAATGTAAGAAATAAAAGCTGAAATAAATAATTCTCTCTACTATTATTCCAACATTTCACATTCTTAAAATAAAGTGGTCATCCTTACTGACCTAAAACAGTGATTTATTTTCAAGGATTAAATGTCAGGAATTGTGAAAAACTGAGTTTAAATGTATTTGGCTAAGGTGTATGTAAACTTCCGACTTAAACTATACGAGAAAAACAAACCACATTCAGAAGTCAAGGCATTTCTTTTATAAGATGATGATGAAAGATGATGAAAAGCATACTTTCTGTGATATGTGGTTGTCCCTACAGTGCATTCGGAATGTATCCTTGAGTTTTTCCACATGTTACATATGCAATATATATATATACGCTCCCACAGTTGACAGTGCATGTCAGAACAAAAACCAGACCATGACGTCGAAGGAAATTTCCGTAGATCTGGTAGAAAAAAATGTCTGCAGAATTGAAGGTCCCCAAGAACGCATCATTCTTAAATGAAAGAAGTTTGGAACCACCAAGACTCACCAAGACTCTTCCTAGAGCTGGCTGCCCGTTCAAACTGACTCTCAGTCCATGAGAAAACAAGATTCTCTGGTCTGGAGGAAACCTGGCACCATCCCTACGGTGAAGCATGGTGGTGGCAGCATCATGCTGTGGGGATGTTTTTCAGTGACAGGGACTGGGAGACTAGTTAGGATCGAGGGAAAGATGAATGGAGCAAAGTACAGAGATTATTAATGAAAACCTGCTCCAGAGCACTCGGGACCTTAGACTTGGGCGAAGGTTCACCTTCCAACAGGGCAACGACCCTAAGCACACAGACAACACAGGATTGGCTTCGGGACAGGTCTCTGAATGTCCTTGTGTGGCCCAGCCAGAGCCTGGACTTGAACCTGATCAAACATCTCTGGAGAGACCTGAAAATAGCTGTGCAGGGACGCTCCCCATCCAACCTGACCGAGCTTGAGAGGATCTACAGAGAAGAATGGGAGAAACTCAAAGTACTGAGTAAAGGGTCTGAATAATTATGTAAATATGATATATCAATTTTTTTAATATATTTGCAAACATTTCTAAAAACCTGCTTTTGCTTTTTCAGTATGGGGTATTGTGTGCAGATTGATGAGGGGGGAAAGTATTTCATCCATTTTAGAATAAGGCTGTAGTCAGATGGTCTGGATCCACTCTAGCTATCTTAAGAGGAATTCACTAATGGCAAGTCGCTCTGGGTAAGAGCATCTGCTAAATGAGTCAAATGTCAAATGTAAATGTAAGATATCTTAAACCTCATTAATCAAATTCAGCTGTGAGATCTCTTGAACTTTATTAATGTGGTCAAATGTGGGGTTGGAGGGTTGGGTTTAATTTGGGTTTATTTTCTAATTCATTATGTTTTTTGTTTTACTTGTAATGGTCAAAATCAATTAGTGTATTTTTGCTTGGTAAATACTATGAATGTACAGTGAGGGAAAAAAGTTTTTGATCCCCTGCTGATTTTGTACGTTGGCCCACTGACAAAGAAATAATCAGTCTATCATTTTAATGGTAGGTTTATTTGATCAGTGAGAATAACAACAAAAAAATCCAGTAAAACACATGTCAAAAAATGTTATCAATTGATTTGTATTTTAATGAGGGAAATAAGTATTTGACCCCCTCTCAATCAGAAAGATTTCTGTCTCCCAGGTGTCTTTTATACGGGGAATGAGCTGAGATTAGGAGAACACTCTTAAAGGGAGTGCCCCTAATCTCAGTTTGTTACCTGTATAAAAGACACCTGTCCACAGAAGCAATCAATCAATCAGATTCCAAACTCTCCACCATGGCCAAGACCAAAGAGCTCTCCAAGGATGTCCGGAACAAGATTGTAGACCTACACAAGGCTGGAATGGGCTACAAGACCATCGCCAAGCAGCTTGGTGAGAAGGTGACAAAAGAACTGTCAATCTCCCTCCGGCCTGGGGCTCCATGCAAGATCTCACCTCGTGGAGTTGCAATAATCATGAGAACGGTGAGGAATCAGCCCAGAACTACACGGGAGGATCTTGTCAATGATCTCAAGTCACCAAGAAAATAATTGGTAACACTACGCCATGAAGGACTGAAATCCTGCAGCGCCAGCAAGGTCCCCCTGCTCAGGAAAGCACATATACATCATGCCTGTCTGAAGTTTGCCAATGAACATCTGAATGATTCAGAGGACAATTGGGTGAAAGTGTTGTGGTCAGTTGAATTGAACCATAATGTTTTCGTTGTTTGAAGAGACAAGGAGGGTTAAAGTAACATGTGATAACAGCAGAATGAAACAGTGATATTGTGTCATGGTAACAGTTAGGAAGCAAAACCTTCTGTCCTCTAAAATAAACAACAGATAAACTTTAAGAATGTTTTTGTCATATTTTTTTTTAAAGCATCAAGTATGCTTTTTTTTTTTTTTTTACAATCCATAGATAGTTTTATCTACCTGATTCCCTTTAGTCTCTGATTAAAATGCACCAGTAAACGTCAGTAATACTTCTATAGCTCTCTAAATCACCTCAACGCATGACTGGAGGAATGATAACTACCCTCTATAGGACCAGCAACATGCTAACAACCTCTATAGGACCAGCAACATACTAACTACCCTCTATAGGACCAGCAACATGCTAACAACCTCTATAGGACCAGCAACATGCTAACAACCTCTATAGGACCAGCAACATACTAACTACCCTCTATAGGACCAGCAACATACTAACTACCCTCTATAGGACCAGCAACATACTAACTACCCTCTATAGGACCAGCAACATGCTAACAACCTCTATAGGACCAGCAACATACTAACTACCCTCTATAGGACCAGCAACATACTAACAACCTCTATAGGACCAGCAACATGCTAACAACCTCTATAGGACCAGCAACATACTAACTACCCTCTATAGGACCAGCAACATACTAACAACCTCTATAGGACCAGCAACATACTAACTACCCTCTATAGGACCAGCAACATACTAACTACACTCTATAGGACCAGCAACATGCTAACTACCCTCTATAGGACCAGCAACATACTAACTACACTCTATAGGACCAGCAACATACTAACTACCCTCTATAGGACCAGCAACATACTAACTACACTCTATAGGACCAGCAACATGCTAACTACCCTCTATAGGACCAGCAACATACTAACTACACTCTATAGGACCAGCAACATACTAACTACCCTCTATAGGACCCCTAACATAATAACTACCCTCTATAGGACCAGCAACATACTAACTACACTCTATAGGACCAGCAACATACTAACTACCCTCTATAGGACCAGCAACATACTAACTACACTCTATAGGACCAGCAACATGCTAACTACCCTCTATAGGACCAGCAACATACTAACTACACTCTATAGGACCAGCAACATACTAACTACCCTCTATAGGACCCCTAACATAATAACTACCCTCTATAGGACCAGCAACATACTAACTACACTCTATAGGACCAGCAACATGCTAACTACACTCTATAGGACCAGCAACATGCTAACTACACTCTATAGGACCAGCAACATGCTAACTACACTCTATAGGACCAGCAACATACTAACTACACTCTATAGGACCAGCAACATACTAACAACCTCTATAGGACCAGCAACATGCTAACTACACTCTATAGGACCAGCAACATGCTAACAACCTCTATAGAACCAGCAACATGCTAACTACCCTCTATAGGACCAGCAACATGCTAACAACCTCTATAGGACCAGCAACATACTAACTACCCTCTATAGGACCAGCAACATGCTAACAACCTCTATAGGACCAGCAACATACTAACTACCCTCTATAGGACCAGCAACATGCTAACTACACTCTATAGGACCAGCAACATACTAACTACACTCTATAGGACCAGCAACATGCTAACTACCCTCTATAGGACCAGCAACATACTAACTACCCTCTATAGGACCAGCAACATACTAACTACACTCTATAGGACCAGCAACATGCTAACTACCCTCTATAGGACCAGCAACATGCTAACTACACTCTATAGGACCAGCAACATACTAACTACACTCTATAGGACCAGCAACATACTAACTACACTCTATAGGACCAGCAACATTCTAACTACCCTCTATAGGACCAGCAACATACTAACTACTCTCTATAGGACCAGCAACATACTAACTACCCTCTATAGGACCAGCAACATACTAACTACCCTCTATAGGACCAGCAACATGCTAACTACACTCTATAGGACCAGCAACATGCTAACAACCTCTATAGAACCAGCAACATACTAACTACCCTCTATAGGACCAGCAACATACTAACTACCCTCTATAGGACCAGCAACATGCTAACAACCTCTATAGAACCAGCAACATGCTAACAACCTCTATAGAACCAGCAACATACTAACTACCCTCTATAGGACCAGCAACATACTAACTACCCTCTATAGGACCAGCAACATGCTAACAACCTCTATAGGACCAGCAACATACTAACTACACTCTATAGGACCAGCAACATACTAACTACACTCTATAGGACCAGCAACATACTAACTACCCTCTATAGGACCAGCAACATACTAACTACCCTCTATAGGACCAGCAACATGCTAACAACCTCTATAGGACCAGCAACATACTAACTACCCTCTATAGGACCAGCAACATACTAACAACCTCTATAGGACCAGCAACATACTAACTACCCTCTATAGGACCAGCAACATACTAACTACACTCTATAGGACCAGCAACATGCTAACTACCCTCTATAGGACCAGCAACATACTAACTACACTCTATAGGACCAGCAACATACTAACTACCCTCTATAGGACCAGCAACATACTAACTACACTCTATAGGACCAGCAACATGCTAACTACCCTCTATAGGACCAGCAACATACTAACTACACTCTATAGGACCAGCAACATACTAACTACCCTCTATAGGACCCCTAACATAATAACTACCCTCTATAGGACCAGCAACATACTAACTACACTCTATAGGACCAGCAACATACTAACTACCCTCTATAGGACCAGCAACATACTAACTACACTCTATAGGACCAGCAACATGCTAACTACCCTCTATAGGACCAGCAACATACTAACTACACTCTATAGGACCAGCAACATACTAACTACCCTCTATAGGACCCTAACATAATAACTACCCTCTATAGGACCAGCAACATACTAACTACACTCTATAGGACCAGCAACATGCTAACTACACTCTATAGGACCAGCAACATGCAACATAGGACCAGCAACATACTAACTACACTCTATAGGACCAGCAACATACTAACAACCTCTATAGGACCAGCAACATGCTAACTACACTCTATAGGACCAGCAACATGCTAACAACCTCTATAGAACCAGCAACATGCTAACTACCCTCTATAGGACCAGCAACATGCTAACAACCTCTATAGGACCAGCAACATACTAACTACCCTCTATAGGACCAGCAACATGCTAACAACCTCTATAGGACCAGCAACATACTAACTACCCTATAGGACCAGCAACATGCTAACTACACTCTATAGGACCAGCAACATACTAACTACACTCTATAGGACCAGCAACATGCTAACTACCCTCTATAGGACCAGCAACATACTAACTACCCTCTATAGGACCAGCAACATACTAACTACACTCTATAGGACCAGCAACATGCTAACTACCCTCTAGGACCAGCAACATGCTAACTACACTCTATAGGACCAGCAACATACTAACTACACTCTATAGGACCAGCAACATACTAACTACACTCTATAGGACCAGCAACATACTAACTACCCTCTATAGGACCAGCAACATACATACTAAGGACCAGCAACATACTAACTACCCTCTATAGGACCAGCAACATACTAACTACCCTCTATAGGACCAGCAACATGCTAACTACACTCTATAGAACCAGCAACATGCTAACAACCTCTATAGAACCAGCAACATACTAACTACCCTCTATAGGACCAGCAACATACTAACTACCCTCTATAGGACCAGCAACATGCTAACAACCTCTATAGGACCAGCAACATACTAACTACACTCTATAGGACCAGCAACATACTAACTACACTCTATAGGACCAGCAACATACTAACTACCCTCTATAGGACCAGCAACATACTAAATACTCTCTATAGGACCAGCAACATACTAACTACACTCTATAGGACCAGCAACATACTAACTACACTCTATAGGACCAGCAACATACTAACTACACTCTATAGGACCAGCAACATACTAACTACCCTCTATAGGACCAGCAACATACTAACTACACTCTATAGGACCAGCAACATGCTAACAACCCTCTATAGGACCAGCAACATACTAACTACACTCTATAGGACCAGCAACATGCTAACAACCTCTATAGGACCAGCAACATACTAACTACACTCTATAGGACCAGCAACATGCTAACTACCCTCTATAGGACCAGCAACATACTAACTACACTCTATAGGACCAGCAACATGCTAACAACCTCTATAGGACCAGCAACATACTAACTACACTCTATAGGACCAGCAACATGCTAACAACCTCTATAGGACCAGCAACATACTAACTACACTCTATAGGACCAGCAACATACTAACTACCCTCTATAGGACCAGCAACATGCTAACAACCTCTATAGGACCAGCAACATACTAACTACACTCTATAGGACCAGCAACATGCTAACAACCTCTATAGGACCAGCAACATACTAACTACCCTCTATAGGACCAGCAACATGCTAACAACCTCTATAGGACCAGCAACATACTAACTACACTCTATAGGACCAGCAACATGCTAACAACCTCTATAGAACCAGCAACATACTAACTACCCTCTATAGGACCAGCAACATACTAACTACCCTCTATAGGACCAGCAACATACTAACTACACTCTATAGGACCAGCAACATGCTAACAACCTCTATAGGACCAGCAACATACTAACTACCCTCTATAGGACCAGCAACATACTAACTACCCTCTATAGGACCAGCAACATACTAAATACTCTCTATAGGACCAGCAACATACTAACTACTCTCTATAGGACCCTAACATAATAACTACCCTCTATAGGACCAGCAACATACTAAATACTCTCTATAGGACCAGCAACATACTAACTACTCTCTATAGGACCAACAACATACTAAATACTGTCTATAGGACCAGCAACATACTAACTACTCTCTATAGGACCAGCAACATACTACCTACTCTCTATAGGACCAGCAACATACTAACTACACTCTATAGGACCAGCAACATACTAACTACCCTCTATAGGACCCCTAACATAATAACTACCCTCTATTGGGCCAGCAACATACTAACTACTCTCTATAGGACCAGCAACATACTAACTACTCTCTATAGGACCAGCAACATACTAACTACTCTCTATAGGACCAGCAACATACTAACTACCCTCTATAGGACCCCTAACATAATAACTACCCTCTATTGGGCCAGCAACATACTAACTACACTCTATAGGACCAGCAACATGCTAACAACCTCTATAGGACCAGCAACATACTAACTACACTCTATAGGACCAGCAACATACTAACTACCCTCTATAGGACCAGCAACATGCTAACAACCTCTATAGGACCAGCAACATACTAACTACACTCTATAGGACCAGCAACATGCTAACAACCTCTATAGGACCAGCAACATACTAACTACCCTCTATAGGACCAGCAACATGCTAACAACCTCTATAGGACCAGCAACATACTAACTACACTCTATAGGACCAGCAACATGCTAACAACCTCTATAGAACCAGCAACATACTAACTACCCTCTATAGGACCAGCAACATACTAACTACCCTCTATAGGACCAGCAACATACTAACTACACTCTATAGGACCAGCAACATGCTAACAACCTCTATAGGACCAGCAACATACTAACTACCCTCTATAGGACCAGCAACATACTAACTACCCTCTATAGGACCAGCAACATACTAAATACTCTCTATAGGACCAGCAACATACTAACTACTCTCTATAGGACCCCTAACATAATAACTACCCTCTATAGGACCAGCAACATACTAAATACTCTCTATAGGACCAGCAACATACTAACTACTCTCTATAGGACCAACAACATACTAAATACTGTCTATAGGACCAGCAACATACTAACTACTCTCTATAGGACCAGCAACATACTACCTACTCTCTATAGGACCAGCAACATACTAACTACACTCTATAGGACCAGCAACATACTAACTACCCTCTATAGGACCCCTAACATAATAACTACCCTCTATTGGGCCAGCAACATACTAACTACTCTCTATAGGACCAGCAACATACTAACTACTCTCTATAGGACCAGCAACATACTAACTACTCTCTATAGGACCAGCAACATACTAACTACCCTCTATAGGACCCCTAACATAATAACTACCCTCTATTGGGCCAGCAACATACTAACTACTCTCTATAGGACCAGCAACATACTAACAACCCTCTATAGGACCAGCAACATACTAACTACTCTCTATAGGACCAGCAACATACTAACTACCCTCTATAGGACCCCTAACATAATAACTACCCTCTATTGGGCCAGCAACATACTAACTACTCTCTATAGGACTAGGGACATACTACCTACTTTCAAAAGGATCCTTTACTTGCTTATATCATTCACGTACAAAAAAGCAACTTAGCATGTCAGACCCACCTACCGCATGGATGCAAAAACACCCGTTTTCAGGGGTCCGTGTGATGTGGGAGGAGTTAGTTTGATGTGGGAGTAGTCCTTTTGGTGTGAGAAGAGACATTACAATGTCAGATGAGTCCTTAGTGGTGTGGGAGGGGTCTGTGTTATGTGGGAGGAGTCAGTAGTATGTGGGAGGGGTTAGTTTGATGTTGGTGGGGTCCGTGTGAAGTGGACGGGGTCTATTTGGCATCCAGCAGCATGAGGTGAACAAACAAGCCGGCTGAGGGGATGACATCACCATGCTTGGTGAGAAGAGGGACGTGGCGGTAACCTGGGAAACAGGACGTGAGGTTTGAGTAAGTCAGCAATAGAGAGAGAGAGAGAGAGAGAGAGAGAGAGAGAGATTACCGTTCTGTAGACTGGTGAGTGGCAGGCAGTACTGTCCAATTAGGTCATTCTGTGAGGTGGAGTCATAGTCTTCAACCAGGAAGCGGACCAGGGCAAGCTCTGGTACCTGGATGTCAAACTGGAACGTCTCATTCCACATGGGGTTAAAACCTGCAGAGAGGAACATCATTCCACATTTAACCTGCAGAGAGGAACATCATTCCACATTTAACCTGCAGAGAGGAACATCATTCCACATTTAACCTGCAGAGAGGAACATCATTCCACATTTAACCTGCGGAGAGGAACATCATTCCACATTTAACCTGCAGAGAGGAACATCATTCCACATTTAACCTGCAGAGAGGAACATCATTCCACATTTAACCTGCAGAGAGGAACATCATTCCACATTTAACCTGCAGAGAGGAACATCATTCCACATTTAACCTGCAGAGAGGAACATCATTCCACATTTAACCTGCAGAGAGGAACATCATTCCACATTTAACCAGCAGAGAGGAACATCATTCCACATTTAACCAGCAGAGAGGAACATCATTCCACATTTAACCAGCAGAGCAGAGAAACATCATTCCACATTTAACCTGCAGAGAGGAACATCATTCCACATTTAACCTGCAGAAGGAACATCATTCCACATTTAACCAGCAGAGAGGAACATCATTCCACATTTAACCAGCAGAGAGGAACATCATTCCACATTTAACCAGCAGAGAGGAACATCATTCCACATTTAACCTGCAGAGAGGAACATCATTCCACATTTAACCTGCAGAGAGGAACATCATTCCACATTTAACCTGCAGAGAGGAACATCATTCCACATTTAACCTGCAGAGAGGAACATCATTCCACATTTAACCTGCAGAGAGGAACATCATTCCACATTTAACCTGCAGAGAGGAACATCATTCCACATTTAACCAGCAGAGAGGAACATCATTCCACATTTAACCTGCAGAGAGGAACATCATTCCACATTTAACCTGCAGAGAGGAACATCATTCCACATTTAACCTGCAGAGAGGAACATCATTCCACATTTAACCTGCAGAGAGGAACATCATTCCACATTTAACCAGCAGAACATCATTCCACATTTAACCCGCAGAGAGGAACATCATTCCACATTTAACCTGCAGAGAAACATCATTCCACATTTAACCAGCAGAGAGGAACATCATTCCACATTTAACCTGCAGAGAGGAACATCATTCCACATTTAACCTGCAGAGAGGAACATCATTCCACATTTAACCAGCAGAGAGGAACATCATTCCACATTTAACCAGCAGAGAGGAACATCATTCCACATTTAACCTGCAGAGAGGAACATCATTCCACATTTAACCAGCAGAGAGGAACATCATTCCACATTTAACCTGCAGAGAGGAACATCATTCCACATTTAACCTGCAGAGAGGAACATCATTCCACATTTAACCTGCAGAGAGGAACATCATTCCACATGGGGTTAAACCTGCATTATGTTCCTCTCTGCAGGTTATTAAAACCCCATGCGGGGTTACTCTCACCAGGTTTTAAAACCTGCAGTGTGAGTAGTTGTGTGTGTGAGTGTGGTTGTGTGTGTCTCACCATTGTTCTCGATGGAGCGTGTCTCCTTGCTGCAGGTGTCAGCTGGAACACCGTAGATCTCCACTTTAACCAGCGGGTCCACGATGGATTTACACTTGTCCTTGTTTAACTTGGGCAGCTGCTGGGCTGAGATCACCTGGAGACACACGTAGGCACACACACACACACACACACACACACACACACACACACACACACACACACACACACACACACACACACACACACACACAATACCTTCTGATAAAAGTTTAATAGGAGTCATGTGGGTAGCAACAATTAAACCTCTGACTCTTAGATAAAATATACAATTAATATCACAACATAGACGTACAGAAACTAATCTAATGTATTCATCAATCTCTGTAGTTGTCTTCACTGTGTTCAACAAGTAGCTATTGTAATACATTCTGTGATGTTACACTCATATAATACACTATAATATCATAATATATATCACAATTCAATAGAATATATACACACTATAATATATAACACTATAATATATACAAACTACAATATATACACACTATAATATATAACACTATAATATATACAAACTACAATATACACACACTATAATATATAACACTATAATATATAACACACTATAATATATAACACACTATAATATACAACACTATAATATACAACACTATAATATATAACACACTATAATATATAACACTATAATCTATAACACTATAATATACAACACACTATAATATATAACACACTATAATATATAACACTATAATATATAACACTATAATATACAACACACTATAATATATAACACACTATAATATATAACACTATAATATATAACACACTATAATATATAACACTATAGTATAACACACTATAATATATAACACTATAATATACAACACACTATAATATATAACACACTATAATATATAACACACTATAATATACAACACTATAATATATAACACTATAATATATAACACTATAATATACAACACACTATAATATACAACACTATAATATATAACACACTATAATATACAACACTATAATATACAAAACACTATAATATATAACACTATAATATATAACACTATAATATATAACACACTATAATATATAACACTATAATATATAACACTATAATATATAACACACTATAATATATAACACTATAAAATATAACACTATAATATATAACACACTATAATATACAACACACTATAATATACAACACTATAATATATAACACTATAATATATAACACTATAATATATAACACACTATAATACATAACACTATAATATACAACACACTATAATATACAACACTATAATATATAACACACTATAATATACAACACTATAATAAACAAAACACTATAATATATAACACTATAATATATAACACTATAATATATAACACACTATAATATATAACACTATAATATATAACACACTATAATATATAACACTATAATATATAACACTATAATATATAACATACTATAATATATAACACTATAATATATAACACACTATAATATAAAACACTATAATATACAACACTATAATATATAACACTATAATATATTACACTATAATATACAAAACACTATAATATACAACACTATAATATACAACACACTATAATATACAACACTATAATATACAAAACACTATAATATATAACACACTATAATATATAACACACTATAATATACAACACTATAATATACAACACACTATAATATATAACACTATAATATACAAAACACTATAATATATAACACTATAATATATAACACACTATTATATATAACACTATAATATACAACACACTATATATAATATACAACACTATAATATATAACACTATAATATACAACACTATAATATATAACACTATAATGTATAACACACTATAATATATAACACTATAATATATAACACTATAATATATAACACTATAATATATAACACACTATAATATACAACACATTATAATATACAACACTATAATATACAACACACTATAATATACAACACTATAATATATAACACTATAATATATAACACTATAGTATATAACACACTATAATATATAACACTATAATATACAACACACTATAATATATAACACTATAATATATAACACTATAATATATAACACTATAATATATAACACTATAATATACAACACACTATAATATATAACACACTATAATATATAACACTATAATGTACAACACACTATAATATACAACACAATACTTGCTATATTGTATTTACATTGCCACCATGGCCTTTTTTTGCCTTAAGGTACTCTTATCTCACCTCATTTGCTCACATTGTATATAGACTTGTTTCTACTGTATTATTGACTGTATGTTTGTTTTACTCCAAGTGTAACTCTGTGTTGTATGCGTCGAACTGCTTTGCTTTATCTTGGCCAGGCAGCAATTGTAAATGAGAACTTATTCTCAACTTGCCTACCTGGTTAAATAAAGGTGAAATAAAAAAAATATTAAAAAAATATAGCAAAGTTTTCTCACCATGATGTGGAAGGTCTTGCGTTTGAGCCAGGGTCCCTTGGTGAGGGTCATTGGGTCAAACTCTGTCCCAGGGTATCTCTGGAAGCCAGGCTTCAGGACGTATCCACTCACCCCGTTGGACTGGAACCGGCCCTGGTTCAGGTCCATCTCCTTAGAGGGAGTCTGGAAGTTCAGCGCAACTGGAGAGACAAATCATAATCAATAAAGAATCGACCAATAAAGGATTTTCATGCATTTATTGAGAAAGAGGAATAATGTGACACAAGTATGTAGAGACATTGGTCATGTCAAATTCACAAGATAGTACATATCTGACAGATGGTAGTAGGTCTACTGTAACTATCTGACAGATGGTAGTAGGTCTACTGTAACTATCTGACAGATGGTAGTAGGTCTACTGTACCTATCTGACAGATGGTAGTAGGTCTACTGTACCTATCTGACAGATGGTAGTAGGTCTACTGTAACTATCTGACAGATGGTAGTAGGTCTACTGTACCTATCTGACAGATGGTAGTAGGTCTACTGTACCTATCTGACAGATGGTAGTAGGTCTACTGTAACTATCTGACAGATGGTAGTAGGTCTACTGTAACTATCTGACAGATGGTAGTAGGTCTACTGTAACTATCTGACAGATGGTAGTAGGTCTACTGTACCTATCTGACAGATGGTAGTAGGTCTACTGTAACTATCTGACAGATGGTAGTAGGTCTACTGTAACTATCTGACAGATGGTAGTAGGTCTACTGTAACTATCTGACAGATGGTAGTAGGTCTACTGTACCTATCTGACAGATGGTAGTAGGTCTACTGTACCTATCTGACAGATGGTAGTAGGTCTACTGTACCTATCTGACAGATGGTAGTAGGTCTACTGTACCTATCTGACAGATGGTAGGAGGTCTACTGTACCTATCTGACAGATGGTAGTAGGTCTACTGTACCTATCTGACAGATGGTAGTAGGTCTACTGTACCTATCTGACAGATGGTAGTAGGTCTACTGTAACTATCTGACAGATGGTAGTAGGTCTACTGTACCTATCTGACAGATGGTAGTAGGTCTACTGTACCTATCTGACAGATGGGATGGTAGTAGGTCTACTGTAACTATCTGACAGATGGTAGTAGGTCTACTGTAACTATCTGACAGATGGTAGTAGGTCTACTATAACTATCTGACAGATGGTAGTAGGTCTACTGTAACTATCTGACAGATGGTAGTAGGTCTACTGTACCTATCTGACAGATGGTAGTAGGTCTACTGTACCTATCTGACAGATGGGATGGTAGTAGGTCTACTGTACCTATCTGACAGATGGTAGTAGGTCTACTGTACCTATCTGACAGATGGTAGTAGGTCTACTGTACCTATCTGACAGATGGTAGTAGGTCTACTGTAACTATCTGACAGATGGTAGTAGGTCTACTGTACCTATCTGACAGATGGTAGTAGGTCTACTGTACCTATCTGACAGATGGTAGTCGGTCTACTGTAACTATCTGACAGATGGTAGTAGGTCTACTGTAACTATCTGACAGATGGTAGTAGGTCTACTGTACCTATCTGACAGATGGTAGTAGGTCTACTGTAACTATCTGACAGATGGTAGTAGGTCTACTGTAACTATCTGACAGATGGTAGTAGGTCTACTGTAACTATCTGACAGATGGTAGGAGGTCTACTGTACCTATCTGACAGATGGTAGTAGGTCTACTGTACCTATCTGACAGATGGTAGTAGGTCTACTGTAACTATCTGACAGATGGTAGTAGGTCTACTGTACCTATCTGACAGATGGTAGTAGGTCTACTGTACCTATCTGACAGATGGGATGGTAGTAGGTCTACTGTACCTATCTGACAGATGGTAGTAGGTCTACTGTAACTATCTGACAGATGGTAGTAGGTCTACTGTAACTATCTGACAGATGGTAGTAGGTCTACTGTAACTATCTGACAGATGGTAGTAGGTCTACTGTAACTATCTGACAGATGGTAGTAGGTCTACTGTAACTATCTGACAGATGGGATGGTAGTAGGTCTACTGTACCTATCTGACAGATGGTAGTAGGTCTACTGTAACTATCTGACAGATGGTAGTAGGTCTACTGTAACTATCTGACAGATGGTAGTAGGTCTACTGTAACTATCTGACAGATGGTAGTAGGTCTACTGTAACTATCTGACAGATGGTAGTAGGTCTACTGTACCTATCTGACAGATGGTAGTAGGTCTACTGTAACTATCTGACAGATGGTAGTAGGTCTACTGTAACTATCTGACAGATGGGATGGTAGTAGGTCTACTGTACCTATCTGACAGATGGTAGTAGGTCTACTGTAACTATCTAACAGATGGTAGTAGGTCTACTGTAACTATCTGACAGATGGTAGTAGGTCTACTGTACCTATCTGACAGATGGTAGTAGGTCTACTGTAACTATCTGACAGATGGTAGTAGGTCTACTGTAACTATCTGACAGATGGTAGTAGGTCTACTGTACCTATCTGACAGATGGTAGTAGGTCTACTGTAACTATCTGACAGATGGTAGTAGGTCTACTGTAACTATCTAACAGATGGTAGTAGGTCTACTGTACCTATCTGACAGATGGTAGTAGGTCTACTGTAACTATCTGACAGATGGTAGTAGGTCTACTGTAACTATCTGACAGATGGTAGTAGGTCTACTGTCTTAGGTCAGTTAGGATCACCACTTTTTTTTAAGAATGTGAAATGTCAGAATAATAGTAGAGAGAATGATTTATTTCAGCTTTTATTTCTTTCATCACATTCCCAGTGGGTCAGAAGTTTACATACACTCAATTAGTATTTGGTAGCATTGCCTTTAAATTGTTTAACTTGGGCCAAATGTTTCTTGTAGACTTCCACAAGCTTCCCACAATAAGTTGGGTGAATTTTGGCCCATTCCTCCTGACAGAGCTGGTGTGACTGAGTCAGGTTTGTAGGCCTCCTTGCTCGCACACGCTTGTTCTTCCCACAAATGTTCTATGCGATTGAGGTCAGGGCTTTGTGTTGGCCACTCCAATACCTTGACTTTGTTGTCCTTAAGCCATTTTGCAACAACTTTGGGGTCATTGTCCATTTGGAAGACCCATTTGCAACCAAGCTTTAACTTCCTGACTGATGACTTGAGATGTTGCTTCAATATATCCACATAATTTTCCTCCTCATGATGCTGTCTATTTTGTGAAGTGCACCAGTCCCTCCTGCAGCAAAGCACCCCCACAACATGATGCTGCCACCTCCGTGCTTCATTGTTGGGATGGTGTTCTTCAGCTTGCAAGCCTCCCCCTTTTTCCTCCAAACATAATGATGGTCATTATGTCCAAATAGTTTCATCAGACCAGAGGACATTTCTCCAAAAAGTATGATCTTTGTCCCCATGTGCCATTGCAAACCGTAGTCTGGCGTTTTTATCGCGATTTTGGAGCAGTGGCTTCTTCCTTGCTGAGCGGCCTTTCAGGTTATGTTGATATAGGACTCGTTTTACTGTGGATGTAGATACTTTTGTACCTGTTTCCTCCAGCATATTCACAAGGTCCTTTGCTGTTGTTCTGGGATTGATTTGCACTTATCGCACCAAAGTATGTTCATCTCTAGGAGACAGAACGTGTCTCCTTCCTGAGCGGTATGACGGCTGCATGGTCCCATGATGTTTATACTTGTGTACTGTTGTTTGTACAGATGAACGTGGTACCTTCAGGCATTTGGAAATTGCTCCCAAGGATGAACCAGACTTGTGGAGGTCTAAAAAAAAATATTGTCCCGTGATGTTAAGCAAAGAGGCACTGAGTTTGACTGTATAAAGCCTTGAAATACATGCACAGGTGTCCAATTGACTCATATGATGTCAATTAGCTTATCAGAAGCTTCTAAAGCCATTACCTAATTTTATGGAATTTTCCAAGCTGAAAAATTACATTTGTCATTCACAAAGTAGATGTCCTAACCGACTTGCCAAAACTATAGTTTGTTAACAAGACATTTGTGGAGTGGTAGAAAAACAATTTTCAATTACTTCAACCTAAGTGTATGTAAACTTCCGACTTTGACTGTATACGTTTATTTTAACCCAATAATGGTTGAATTTAAGAAGTGTAAGCTGGCAGGAACTAATGGGGATCCATAATAAATACAAATGCAAATAACCTGTGCTCCTTCAGGAGAAAGTAATAAGATTACGTTACTTAGGTAATCTAAAAGTTACATTACTGATTACAACAGGTGACTGCTAACTGTAACGGTAGAAAGTAGCCTCCCCAACTCTGTTAGTAGGTCTACAGTACCTATCTGACAGCCTGCGTTCCACAGGGGAACTGGGTTGTAGTTGGAGGAGTCTGTTCTGGAGCCAGCTGGGTAGATACGGCTCAGCTTGGTCATGTTGTGGTGGATAAAGGCATTCCCTTGGAGAGAGGTAAACCAGACAGGTTAGTGGTGCAATCATTGTAAGAACTGTTCTCTAGAATGTGCATAATGAAAGCTGTTCTCTAGAATGTGCATAATGAAAGCTGTTCTCTAGAATATGCATAATGAAAGCTGTTCTCTAGAATATGCATAATGAAAGCTGTTCTCTAGAATATGCAAAATGAAAGCTGTTCTCTAGAATGTGCATAATGAAAGCTGTTCTCTAGAATGTGCATAATGAAAGCTGTTCTCTAGAATATGCATAATGAAAGCTGTTCTCTAGAATATGCATAATGAAACCTGTTCTCTAGAATATGCATAATGAAAGTTGTTCTCTAGAATGTGCATAATGAAAGCTGTTCTCTAGAATGTGCATAATGAAAGCTGTTCTCTAGAATATGCATAATGAAAGCTGTTCTCTAGAATATGCCAAATGAAAGCTGTTCTTTAGAATATGCATAATGAAAGCTGTTCTCTAGAATATGCAAAATGATAGCTGTTCTCTAGAATGTGCTAAATGAAAGCTGTTCTCTAGAATATGCAAAATGAAAGCTGTTCTCTAGAATATGCATAATGAAAGTTGTTCTTTAGAATATGCCAAATGAAAGCTGTTCTTTAGAATATGCAAAATGATAGCTGTTCTCTAGAATGTGCTAAATGAAAGCCGATTTTTAGAATATGCATAATGAAAGCTGATTTGTAAAATATGCATAATGAATGCATGTCTATTGTACAGGCCCTGTTATTCAGGCTTGATGTTATTCAGGCTTGATGTTATTCAGGCTTGATGCTATTCAGGCTTGATGTTATTCAGGCTTGATGTTATTCAGGCTTGATGTTAATCAGGTTTGATGTTATTCAGGTTTGATGTTATTCAGGCTTGATGTTATTCAGGCTTGATGTTATTCAGGTTTGATTTTATTCAGGCTTGATTTTATTCAGGCTTGATGTTATTCAGGCTTGATGTTATTCAGGCTTGATGTTATTCAGGCTTGCTGTAACAGAACAGAGGGTTTTACCTGCTGTCTCAGCCAGGTTAACAGCCTTGCTCTCTTTAAAGGAGGACATCTCATAGAAGGCCTGGTTGTCTTTAGCGTGCTCAAACCCTGAGAAGTGGACACTCTTACAGTAGATCACCAGGTCAGACAGCTGCTTGGCTAGCTTGATCTTTGACTTCTGAAAAGCAATAAGACATCATGTTTATAATATCTACAGAAATAGATATGTTATGAATGGATTTCTGTCAAAGTATCCACATGTGTGTTTTCCTTGGCATAGGGCTTGTCATTTGAAATGGCACTAGTTCTTCTGGGGACAGTTGTGCAGCTAATCCAGCATGCCTTGTCCCTGTTGGGGGTGTATGTGCAAAGCAACACAGTAGCATGACTATGTCAGAAACAACAGCCCAACCCCGCCCTTTACCCTAAACCGGGTTCATATAATAACACCAATCGCACCCCTTACTCTAAACCGGGTTCATATCCTAGCCCCAATCCCATCCCTTACTCTAAACCGGGTTCGTATCCTAGCCCCAATCCCACCCCTTACCCTAAACCGGGTTCGTATCCTAGCCCCAATCCCACCCCTTACCCTAAACCGGGTTTGTATCCTAGCCCCAATCCCACCCCTTACCCTAAACCGGGTTCGTATCCTAGCCCCAATCCCGCCCCTTACCCTAAACCGGGTTCATAACCTAGCCCCAATCCTACCCCTTACCCTAAACCGGGTTCATATAATAACACCAATCGCACCCCTTACTCTAAACCGGGTTCATATCCTAGCCCCAATCCCATCCCTTACTCTAAACCGGGTTCGTATCCTAGCCCCAATCCCACCCCTTACCCTAAACCGGGTTCGTATCCTAGCCCCAATCCCACCCCTTACCCTAAACCGGGTTCGTATCCTAGCCCCAATCCCACCCCTTACCCTAAACCGGGTTCGTTACCTAGCCCCAATCCCACCCCTTACCCTAAACCGGGTTCGTATCCTAGCCCCAATCCCACCCCTTACCCTAAACCGGGTTTGTATCCTAGCCCCAATCCCACCCCTTACTCTAAACCGGGTTCATATCCTAGCCCCAATCCCGCCCGTTACTCTAAACCGGGTTCGTATCCTAGCCCCAATCCCACCCCTTACTCTAAACCGGGTTCATATCCTAGCTCCAATCCCACCCCTTACTCTAAGGTGGTCCTTCTGTAGCACAGTTGGTAGAGCATGGCGCTTGTAACGCCAGGGTAGTGGGTTCGATTCCCGGGACCACCCATACGTAGAATGTATGCACACATGACTGTAAGTCGCTTTGGATAAAAGCGTCTGCTAAATGGCATATATTATTATTATTATATTAAACCGGGTTCATATCCTAGCCCCAATCCCACCCCTTACCCTAAAGACGGGTTGGTATCCTAAACCCAATCCCACCCCTTACCCTAAAGACGGGTTGGTATCCTAAACCCAATCCCGCCCCTTACCCTAAACCGGATTTGTATGAAAACCCCAACCCCGCCCCTTACCCTAAAGACGGGTTGGCATCCTAAACCCAATCCTCCGCGCCACATACACTGAAACATCACATTCCCTTCTCTGAGTCCACCCCTCTCTATATTCATGTCTATAGTCTGATGTCTCTGACTCCACCCCTCTCTATATTCATGTCTTGTTCAGTCTGATGTCTCTGAGTCCACCCCTCTCTATATTCATGTCTTGTTCAGTCTGATGTCTCTGAGTCCACCCCTCTCTATATTCATGTCTTGTTTAGTCTGATGTCTCTGAGTCCACCCCTCTCTATATTCATGTCTATAGTCTGATGTCTCTGAGTCCACCCCTCTCTATATTCATGTCTATAGTCTGATGTCTCTGAGTCCACCCCTCTCTATATGCATGTCTATAGTCTGATGTCTCTGAGTCCACCCCTCTCTATATTCATGTCTTGTTCAGTCTGATGTCTCTGAGTCCACCCCTCTCTATATTCATGTCTTGTTCAGTCTGATGTCTCTGAGTCCACCCCTCTCTATATTCATGTCTATAGTCTGATGTCTCTGAGTCCACCCCTCTCTATATTCATGTCTTGTTCAGTCTGATGTCTCTGAGTCCACCCCTCTCTATATTCATGTCTTGTTTAGTCTGATGTCTCTGAGTCCACCCCTCTCTATATTCATGTCTATAGTCTGATGTCTCTGAGTCCACCCCTCTCTATATTCATGTCTTGTTCAGTCTGATGTCTCTGAGTCCACCCCTCTCTATATTCATGTCTTGTTTAGTCTGATGTCTCTGAGTCCACCCCTCTCTATATTCATGTCTATAGTCTGATGTCTCTGAGTCCACCCCTCTCTATATTCATGTCTATAGTCTGATGTCTCTGAGTCCACCACTCTCTATATTCATGTCTTGTTTAGTCTGATGTCTCTGAGTCCACCCCTCTCTATATTCATGTCTATAGTCTGATGTCTCTGAGTCCACCCCTCTCTATATTCATGTCTATAGTCTGATGTCTCTGAGTCCACCCCTCTCTATATTCATGTGTATAGTCTGATGTCTCTGAGTCCACCCCTCTCTATATTCATGTCTATAGTATGATGTCTCTGAGTCCACCCCTCTCTATATTCATGTCTTGTTTAGTCTGATGTCTCTGAGTCCACCCCTCTCTGTATTCATGTCTTGTTTAGTCTGATGTCTCTGAGTCCACCCCTCTCTATATTCATGTCTATAGTCTGATGTCTCTGAGTCCACCCCTCTCTATATTCATGTCTTGTTTAGTCTGATGTCTATGAGTCCACCCCTCTCTATATTCATGTCTATAGTCTGATGTCTCTGACTCCACCCCTCTCTATATTCATGTCTTGTTCAGTCTGATGTCTCTGAGTCCACCCCTCTCTATATTCATGTCTTGTTCAGTCTGATGTCTCTGAGTCCACCCCTCTCTATATTCATGTCTATAGTCTGATGTCTCTGAGTCCACCCCTCTCTATATTCATGTCTTGTTCAGTCTGATGTCTCTGAGTCCACCCCTCTCTATATTCATGTCTTGTTTAGTCTGATGTCTCTGAGTCCACCCCTCTCTATATTCATGTCTATAGTCTGATGTCTCTGAGTCCACCCCTCTCTATATTCATGTCTTGTTCAGTCTGATGTCTCTGAGTCCACCCCTCTCTATATTCATGTCTTGTTTAGTCTGATGTCTCTGAGTCCACCCCTCTCTATATTCATGTCTATAGTCTGATGTCTCTGAGTCCACCCTCTCTATATTCATGTCTATAGTCTGATGTCTCTGAGTCCACCACTCTCTATATTCATGTCTTGTTTAGTCTGATGTCTCTGAGTCCACCCCTCTCTATATTCATGTCTATAGTCTGATGTCTCTGAGTCCACCCCTCTCTATATTCATGTCTATAGTCTGATGTCTCTGAGTCCACCCCTCTCTATATTCATGTGTATAGTCTGATGTCTCTGAGTCCACCCCTCTCTATATTCATGTCTATAGTATGATGTCTCTGAGTCCATCCCTCTCTATATTCATGTCTTGTTCAGTCTGATGTCTCTGAGTCCACCCCTCTCTATATTCATGTCTATAGTCTGATGTCTCTGAGTCCACCCCTCTCTATATTCATGTCTTGTTTAGTCTGATGTCTATGAGTCCACCCCTCTCTATATTCATGTCTATAGTCTGATGTCTCTGAGTCCACCCCTCTCTATATTCATGTCTATAGTCTGATGTCTCTGAGTCCACCCCTCTCTATATTCATGTCTTGTTTAGTCTGATGTCTCTGAGTACACCCCTCTCTGTATTCATGTCTTGTTTAGTCTGATGTCTCTGAGTCCACCCCTCTCTATATTCATGTCTATAGTCTGATGTCTCTGAGTCCACCCCTCTCTATATTCATGTCTTGTTTAGTCTGATGTCTATGAGTCCACCCCTCTCTATATTCATGTCTATAGTCTGATGTCTCTGAGTCCACCCCTCTCTATATTCATGTCTATAGTCTGATGTCTCTGAGTCCACCCCTCTCTATATTCATGTCTTGTTTAGTCTGATGTCTCTGAGTCCACCCCTCTCTGTATTCATGTCTTGTTTAGTCTGATGTCTCTGAGTCCACCCCTCTCTATATTCATGTCTATAGTCTGATGTCTCTGAGTCCACCCCTCTCTATATTCATGTCTTGTTTAGTCTGATGTCTATGAGTCCACCCCTCTCTATATTCATGTCTATAGTCTGATGTCTCTGAGGCCACCCCTCTCTATATTCATGTCTATAGTCTGATGTCTCTGAGTCCACCCCTCTCTATATTCATGTCTATAGTCTGATGTCTCTGAGTCCACCCCTCAATATATTCATGTCTCTAGTCTGATGTCTCTGAGTCCACCCCTCTCTATATTCATGTCTATAGTCTGATGTCTCTGAGTCCACCCCTCTCTATATTCATGTCTATAGTCTGATGTCTCTTAGTCCACCCCTCTCTATATTCTTGTCTATAGTCTGATGTCTCTGACTCCACCCCTCTCTATATTCATGTCTATAGTCTGATGTCTCTGAGTCCACCCCTCTCTATATTCATGTCTATAGTCTGATGTCTCTGAGTCCACCCCTCTCTATATTCATGTCTATAGTCTGATGTCTCTGAGTCCACCCCTCTCTATATTCATGTCTATAGTCTGATGTCTCTGAGTCCACCCCTCTCTATATTCATGTCTATAGTCTGATGTCTCTGAGTCCACCCCTCTCTATATTCATGTATATAGTCTGATGTCTCTGAGTCCACCCCTCTCTATATTCATGTCTATAGTCTGATGTCTCTGAGTCCACCCCTCTCTATATTTATGTTTTGTTGTTTTTAGAATAGTAAAACAACTTTGGGTCCTTGAAAAGCACTATATATGTCTTGTGTATTATTATAGTGAGCTACTTTTGACCAAAGTCCTATGTGCCCTGGTAGTGCACTATTCGGGAATAGGGTGGCATCTACCTTGGCACCACAGCAGCGTGTTACCATACCTTGTCTTTGGCCTTCTGTCCGTTGGTGTCTGTCTTGGAGTTGATGGTCTCTGCAGCCTCGTCCTCCTCGGAGACACAGTCTTCCTCTACTCCAGGACTAGTATTGCTGAAGACGGCATCCAGCTTGTTCAGACGTTTCCCCTTGATGATGAACCGACCCTTCAACTCCTACACAGAGACAGACCTTGTGTTGACGGAGATGCATCTGTTATAGATCATCAAATGTCCTGATCTATAATGTCCTGATCTATAATGTACTGATCTATAATGTCCTGATCTATAATGTACTGATCTATAATGTCCTGATCTATAATGTCCTGATCTATAATGTCCTGATCTATAATGTCCTGATCTATAATGTCCTGATCTATAATGTCCTGGTCTGTAATGTCCTGATCTATAATGTACTGATCTATAATGTCCTGATCTATAATGTACTGATCTATAATGTTCTGATCTATAATGTCCTGGTCTATAATGTCCTGATCTATAATGTACTGGTCTATAATGTCCTGATCTATAATGTACTGATCTATAATGTTCTGATCTATAATGTCCTGATCTATAATGTCCTGATCTATAATGTACTGATCTATAATGTCCTGATCTATAATGTACTGATCTATAATGTCCTGATCTATAATGTCCTGATCTATAATGTCCTGATCTATAATGTCCTGATCTATAATGTCCTGGTCTATAATGTCCTGATCTATAATGTACTGGTCTATAATGTCCTGATCTATAATGTCCTGGTCTATAATGTCCCTGTCTATAATGTCCTGATCTATAATGTCCTGATCTATAATGTCCTGATCTATAATGTTCTGATCTATAATGTCCTGATCTATAATGTACTGATCTATAATGTACTGATCTATAATGTACTGATCTATAATGTCCTGATCTATAATGTCCTGATCTATAATGTACTGGTCTATATTGTCCTGATCTATAATGTCCTGATCTATAATGTCCTGATCTATAATGTTCTGATCTATAATGTCCTGGTCTATAATGTCCTGATCTATAATGTCCTGATCTATAATGTACTGGTCTATAATGTCCTGATCTATAATGTCCTGGTCTATAATGTCCTGATCTATAATGTACTGGTCTATAATGTCCTGATCTATAATGTCCTGATCTATAATGTCCTGATCTATAATGTACTGGTCTGTAATGTCCTGGTCTGTAATGTCCTGATCTATAATGTCCTGAACTATAATGTCCTGATCTATAATGTTCTGGTCTATAATGTCCTGGTCTATAATGTACTGGTCTATAATGTCCTGGTCTGTAATGTCCTGGTCTGTAATGTCCTGGTCTATAATGTCCTGGTCTATAATGTCCTGATCTATAATGTACTGGTCTATAATGTCCTGATCTATAATGTCCTGATCTATAATGTCCTGGTCTGTAATGTCCTGGTCTGTAATGTCCTGATCTATAATGTCCTGATCTATAATGTCCTGATCTATAATGTCCTGATCTATAATGTTCTGATCTATAATGTCCTGGTCTATAATGTCCTGGTCTATAATGTCCTGGTCTATAATGTCCTGATCTATAATGTCCTGGTCTATAATGTCCTGATCTATAATGTCCTGGTCTATAATGTCCTGGTCTATAATGTCCTGGTCTATAATGTCCTGATCTATAATGTCCTCATCTATAATGTCCTGATCTATAATGTCCTGATCTATAATGTCCTGATCTATAATGTCCTCATCTATAATGTCCTGATCTATAATGTCCTGATCTATAATGTCCTGATCTATAATGTCCTGATCTATAATGTTCTGATCTATAATGTCCTGGTCTATAATGTCCTGTCATTGTTCTTAACTGACTTCCCTAGTTAAATAGAATAAATTAAATACATAGATTCATAGATAGGCTCTAACAGACAGATACTGTTAGCCCTATAGACAGGCTCTAACAGACAGATACTGTTAGCCCTATAGACAGGCTCTAACAGACAGATACTGTTAGCCCTATAGACAGACAGGCTCTAACAGACAGATACTGTTAGCCCTATAGACAGACAGGCTCTAACAGACAGATACTGTTAGCCCTATAGACAGGCTCTAACAGACAGATACTGTTAGCCCTATAGACAGACAGGCTCTAACAGACAGATACTGTTAGCCCTATAGACAGACAGGCTCTAACAGACAGATACTGTTAGCCCTATAGACAGGCTCTAACAGACAGATACTGTTAGCCCTATAGACAGGCTCTAACAGACAGATACTGTTAACCCTATAGAAAGGCTCTAACAGACAGAAACTGTTAGCCCTATAGACAGACAGGCTCTAACAGACAGATACTGTTAGCCCTATAGACAGGCTCTAACAGACAGATACTGTTAGCCCTATAGACAGGCTCTAACAGACAGATACTGTTAGCCCTATAGACAGGCTCTAACAGACAGATACTGTTAGCCCTATAGACAGACAGGCTCTAACAGACAGATACTGTTAGCCCTATAGACAGACAGGCTCTAACAGACAGATACTGTTAGCCCTATAGACAGACAGGCTCTAACAGACAGATACTGTTAGCCCTATAGACAGACAGGCTCTAACAGACAGATACTGTTAGCCCTATAGACAGGCTCTAACAGACAGATACTGTTAGCCCTATAGACAGACTCTAACAGACAGATACTGTTAGCCCTATAGACAGACAGGCTCTAACAGACAGATACTGTTAGCCCTATAGACAGACAGGCTCTAACAGACATAAACTGTTAGCCCTATAGACAGACAGGCTCTAACAGACAGAAACTGTTAGCCCTATAGACAGACAGACTCTAACAGACAGAAACTGTTAGCCCTATAGACAGACAGACTCTAACAGACAGAAACTGTTAGCCCTATAGACAGACAGACTCTAACAGACAGATACTGTTAGCCCTATAGACAGACAGGCTCTAACAGACAGAAACTGTTAGCCCTATAGACAGACAGACTCTAACAGACAGATACTGTTAGCCCTATAGACAGACAGACTCTAACAGACAGATACTGTTAGCCCTATAGACAGACAGACTCTAACAGACAGATACTGTTAGCCCTATAGACAGACAGACTCTAACAGACAGATACTGTTAGCCCTATAGACAGACTGGCTCTAACAGACAGATACTGTTAGCCCTATAGACAGACTCTAACAGACAGATACTGTTAGCCCTATAGACAGACAGACTCTAACAGACAGATACTGTTAGCCCTATAGACAGACAGACTCTAACAGACAGATACTGTTAGCCCTATAGACAGACAGGCTCTAACAGACAGAAACTGTTAGCCCTATAGACAGACAGACTCTAACAGACAGATACTGTTAGCCCTATAGACAGACAGACTCTAACAGACAGATACTGTTAGCCCTATAGACAGACAGACTCTAACAGACAGAAACTGTTAGCCCTATAGACAGACAGGCTCTAACAGACAGAAACTGTTAGCCCTATAGACAGACAGACTCTAACAGACAGAAACTGTTAGCCCTATAGACAGACAGACTCTAACAGACAGATACTGTTAGCCCTATAGACAGACAGGCTCTAACAGACAGATACTGTTAGCCCTATAGACAGGCTCTAACAGACAGATACTGTTAGCCCTATAGACAGGCTCTAACAGACAGATACTGTTAGCCCTATAGACAGGCTCTAACAGACAGATACTGTTAGCCCTATAGACAGACAGGCTCTAACAGACAGATACTGTTAGCCCTATAGACAGACAGGCTCTAACAGAGATACTGTTAGCCCTATAGACAGGCTCTAACAGACAGATACTGTTAGCCCTATAGACAGACTCTAACAGACAGATACTGTTAGCCCTATAGACAGACAGGCTCTAACAGACAGATACTGTTAGCCCTATAGACAGACAGGCTCTAACAGACATAAACTGTTAGCCCTATAGACAGACAGGCTCTAACAGACAGAAACTGTTAGCCCTATAGACAGACAGACTCTAACAGACAGAAACTGTTAGCCCTATAGACAGACAGACTCTAACAGACAGAAACTGTTAGCCCTATAGACAGACAGACTCTAACAGACAGATACTGTTAGCCCTATAGACAGACAGGCTCTAACAGACAGAAACTGTTAGCCCTATAGACAGACAGACTCTAACAGACAGATACTGTTAGCCCTATAGACAGACAGACTCTAACAGACAGATACTGTTAGCCCTATAGACAGACAGACTCTAACAGACAGATACTGTTAGCCCTATAGACAGACAGACTCTAACAGACAGATACTGTTAGCCCTATAGACAGACAGGCTCTAACAGACAGATACTGTTAGCCCTATAGACAGACTCTAACAGACAGATACTGTTAGCCCTATAGACAGACAGACTCTAACAGACAGATACTGTTAGCCCTATAGACAGACAGACTCTAACAGACAGATACTGTTAGCCCTATAGACAGACAGGCTCTAACAGACAGAAACTGTTAGCCCTATAGACAGACAGACTCTAACAGACAGATACTGTTAGCCCTATAGACAGACAGATACTGTTAGCCCTATAGACAGACAGACTCTAACAGACAGAAACTGTTAGCCCTATAGACAGACAGGCTCTAACAGACAGAAACTGTTAGCCCTATAGACAGACAGACTCTAACAGACAGAAACTGTTAGCCCTATAGACAGACAGACTCTAACAGACAGATACTGTTAGCCCTATAGACAGACAGGCTCTAACAGACAGATACTGTTAGCCCTATAGACAGGCTCTAACAGACAGAAACTGTTAGCCCTATAGACAGACAGGCTCTAACAGACATAAACTGTTAGCCCTATAGACAGACACTCTAACAGACAGAAACTGTTAGCCCTATAGACAGACAGGCTCTAACAGACAGATACTGTTAGCCCTATAGACAGGCTCTAACAGACAGAAACTGTTAGCCCTATAGACAGACAGGCTCTAACAGACAGATACTGTTAGCCCTATAGACAGACAGGCTCTAACAGACAGATACTGTTAGCCCTATAGACAGACAGGCTCTAACAGACAGATACTGTTAGCCCTATAGACAGACAGACTCTAACAGACAGATACTGTTAGCAGGGACATCACATTCCTTCTCGTAAAACCCCAATCTGATCCCACTCAGTCAAACAAGATGTTATAGTTCTTCCTTCACACTCTCAGTACTGACTTAGAGCCTTTCATCTGTCTAACATCCACAACTTGTTCAGGCTTGCCTCTTAGCGTTCATATTTAAAATACTGGGTATGTGGTTATGAAGCTCCAGGCTTTAAACACTGAGGGTTGAAAAACAAATACGATTGGATGGATGGGCGATTTGATGGGTGGGTTGATGGGTGGGTTGATGGGTGGGTTGATGGGCGATTTGATGGGTGGGTTGATGGGTGGGTTGATGGGTGGGTTGATGGGTGGGTTGATGGGTCGGTGGATTGGTGGGTTGATGGATGGATTGATGGGTGGGTTGATGGGTGGGTTGATGGGTGGGTTGATGGGTGGGTTGATGGGTGGGTTGATGGGTGGGTTGATGGGTGGGTTGATGGGTGGGTTGATGAGTGGGTTGATGGGTGGGTTGATGGGTGGATTGATGGGTGGGTTGATGGGTGGGTTGATGGGTCGGTGGATGGGTGGGTTGATGGGTGGGTTGATGGGTGGGTGGATGGGTGGGTTGATGGGTGGGTTGATGGGTGGGTGGATGGGTGGGTTGATGGGTGGGTGGATGGGTGGGTTGATGGGTGGGTTGATGGGTGGGTTGATGGGTGGATTGATGGGTGGGTTGATGGGTGGGTTGATGGGTGGGTTGATGGGTGGATTGATGGGTGGGTTGATGGGTGGGTGGATGGGTGGGTTGATGGGTGGGTTGATGGGTGGGTTGATGGGTGGGTGGATGGGTGGGTTGATGGGTGGGTTGATGGGTGGGTTGATGGGTGGGTTGATGGGTGGGTGGGTGGCTCAATTGATTGATGGGTGGGTGGGTGGATCAATTGATTGATGGGTGGGTGGGTGGGTGGATCAGTTGATTGATGGACGATTTGATGGGTGGGTGGGTGGATGTGTGGATGAATTGATTGATTGGTGGGCTGATGGGTGGGTGGGTGGGTGGATTAATTGACTGATTGATGGATGGACTGGTGGGTTGATGGGTGGGTGGGTGGATTGCTAGTCTCTGACCTGGGGTGAGGGGAAGGCAGTGGGCATCTGGTCCTCCAGGGGGGAGGTGAGCAGGGCGCTGCCCAGGATGGAGATCATGTGCTTGGCCATCAGTTTCTGCTGCTCCAGTGTACAGTGGTTCTCCAGGGACAGGATCACTGGGTACTCTGATGTCTGGGGGAGGACAACAACATAACATTAGCAGTCATGTCCATCTCTACTGGTCATCACTGGGCCGGTTTGACTTCATGGTGAAACCTTGAAGGCATGCTCCTTGATGGGTTAGAGTTAGGGGTTAAGGTTATAGGGTCAGGGGTTACGGTTAAAGGTCATGGGTTAGGGGTTATACTGATCTTGAAGGAGTACTCCTTAATGAGTTAGGGTTAGGGTTACCTTGAAGGCATACTCCTTGATGGGTTAGAGTTAGGGGTTAAGGTTATAGGGTCAGGGGTTACGGTTAAAGGTCATGGGTTAGGGGTTATACTGATCTTGAAGGAGTACTCCTTAATGAGTTAGGGTTAGGGTTACCTTGAAGGCATACTCCTTGATGGGTTAGAGTTAGGGGTTAAGGTTATAGGGTCAGGGGTTACGGTTAAAGGTCATGGGTTAGGGTTATACTGATCTTGAAGGAGTACTCCTTAATGAGTTAGGGTTAGGGTTACCTTGAAGGCATACTCCTTGATGGGTTAGAGTTAGGGGTTAAGGTTATAGGGTCAGGGGTTACGGTTAAAGGTCATGGGTTAGGGGTTATACTGATCTTGAAGGAGTACTCCTTAATGAGTTAGGGTTAGGGTTACCTTGAAGGCATACTCCTTGATGGGTTAGAGTTAGGGGTTAAGGTTATAGGGTCAGGGGTTACGGTTAAAGGTCATGGGTTAGGGGTTATACTGATCTTGAAGGAGTACTCCTTAATGAGTTAGGGTTAGGGTTACCTTGAAGGCATACTCCTTGATGGGTTAGAGTTAGGGGTTAAGGTTATAGGGTCAGGGGTTACGGTTAAAGGTCATGGGTTAGGGGTTATACTGATCTTGAAGGAGTACTCCTTAATGAGTTAGGGTTAGGGTTACCTTGAAGGCATACTCCTTGATGGGTTAGAGTTAGGGGTTAAGGTTATAGGGTCAGGGGTTACGGTTAAAGGTCATGGGTTAGGGGTTATACTGATCTTGAAGGAGTACTCCTTAATGAGTTAGGGTTAGGGTTACCTTGAAGGCATACTCCTTGATGGGTTAGAGTTAGGGGTTAAGGTTATAGGGTCAGGGGTTACGGTTAAAGGTCATGGGTTAGGGGTCATACTGATCTTGAAGGAGTACTCCTTAATGAGTTAGGGTTAGGGTTACCTTGAAGGCATACTCCTTGATGGGTTAGAGTTAGGGGTTAAGGTTATAGGGTCAGGGGTTACGGTTAAAGGTCATGGGTTAGGGGTCATACTGATCTTGAAGGAGTACTCCTTAATGAGTTAGGGTTAGGGTTACCTTGAAGGCATACTCCTTGATGGCCTTGATGACGTCTTTAAACAGGACCTTGGAGGTGAGGGTGTGGCCATGGTAGATGATTGGTTCTCCATGGGCCCCGTCCCAACAGTCTAACTCCACACAGCGACAACTCTTCATCAGGGCCCTAAAGACCACAACACAATCAACACACATATACAGTACTACTACTAATAGTACTTCATATGTTTCTAGTACTAGATCTACTGTATATAGTACTATATTTACTCTATCTAGTACTTTATCTAATGTGCAGTTGCTTGCGAAGGTATTTTTTATATTTTGTTGCCTTACAACCTGGAATTAAAATGGATTTTTGGGGGGTTTGTATCATTTGATGTACACAACATGCAAAATATGTTTTATTGTGGAACAAACAAGAAATAAGACACTTGAGCGTGCATAATTATTCACCCCCAAAGTCAATGCTTTGTAGAGCCACCTTTTGCAGCAATTACAGCAGCAAGTCTCTTGGGTTATGTCTCTATAAGCTTGGCACGTCTAGCTACTGAGAATTTTGCCCATTCTAAAAGGCAAAACTGCTCCATCTCCTTCTAGTTGGATGGGTTCTGCTAGTGTACAGCAATCTTTAAGTCATACCACAGATTCTCAACTGGATTGAGGTCTGTGCCCTTCCAAGACATTTAAATGTTTTTCCTTAAACCACTCGAGTGTTGCTTTAGCAGTATGCTTCAGGTCATTGTCCTGCTGGAAGGTGAACCTCTGTCCCAGTCTCAAATCTCTGTGCGGATGTGTTCTCGGAGTGATGAGAGGTGTTGGGTTTACGCCAGACATAGCGTTTTCTTTGAGGGCCAAAAAGCTCATTTTTTGTCTCATCTGACCAGATGTTTGGCGAGTCTCCCTAATGCCTTTTGGTGAACACCAAACATGTTTGCTTATTTTTTTCTTTAAGCAATGGCTTTATTTCTGACCATTCTTCCATAAACTTCAGCTCTGTGGAGTGTACGGCTTAAAGTGGTCCTATGGACAGATACTCTGATCTCTTGTCTCCATATCTAATTATTATGGCCATTGAAATAATATGCTAGCTATTAAAATTAGATCCAACAAGAACATCCAGCCTTAGGCAATTGGGTGCCGCAGCGGCCCTACATCTCAGTACAAGAGGCATCACTGCAGTCTCTGGTTCGAATCCAGGCTGAATCACATCAGGCCGTGATTGGGAGTCCCATAGGGTAAATGTAAAACAATTAATCAAAATGAAGGGGTAGAAATCCATGGGATAATAACTAAAGTGTTGATGACTCTAGTTTTTTCTTAAGTCCGCAATCTGGATCCCTACACGGTCTCATTGAAGATCTTAGTCACTGTTCTAGCCTCTTTGGACTAAAACCTAATTATGACAACCATATTATGTGATGGATCATTAAAACACACAGTGTGTACACTTTCTTGTAGTTTACCAATAAAATGGGCAGATGGTGAAGTAGACATACTTGAAGAATATTGCTATTTGCAACTACATAGACACTGTAACAAAGGTTTACTTTTTTGGCTCGAGGGCCACATCGGGATTCATAAATTCAATGGAGGGCTGCATTTTTTGAGGGACCAATTGTTTGTTAAAATCCATTTGCAGGGTTCTCCTGAGTGGCGCAGCGGTCTAAGGCACTGCATCGCAGACCCGGGTTCAATCCCAGGCTGTGTCACAGCTGGCCGTGACTGGGAGACCCATGAGGCGGCGTTCAATTGGTCCAGCGTTGTTAGGAGAGAGTTTGGCAGGCAGAGATTTCCTTGTCCTATCGTGCGCTAGCGTCTCTGTGGTAGGCGCGTGCATGCTGACATGGTCGCCAGATGTACGGTGTTTCCTCCGGCACATTGGTGCGGCTGGCTTCTTGGGACAAGCGGGCGTTGTGTCAAGAAGCAGTGCGGATTGGATGGGTTGAGTTTCGGAGGACGCACGGCTCTCGACATTCGCTTCTCCCGAGTCCGTACGGGAGTTGCAGCGATGGAACAAGACTGTAACTACCAATTGGAAATGGGGGAGAAAAAAGAGGTAAAACATTTGATTTTTTTTGTGTTTATTTTTTTTTTATTTTGTGTTTATTAAAGGTTGTATGTGTTTACGTACTGTATGCAATATGTTGTAATATGTATGTATTATGTAATGTACACTGCACACCCCAATGTGCTGTCATTACTCAAAACTTTTGAGGAAACCTGTTGCACTAAATATATCTGAGTACAGTTACTTAAAATGATTCTGTAGTCATTACTCAAGCCGATAGTCACTGTGACCCTGTAGGGGCTCCAGATTTGAGTTGTGTCAGTTTTAACATTTTGAGTAAGGCCTCCAGACACATGTAATAATCTGAAGAACCCCAAAGGGCCACTAAATGTCTTGTGAAAGATTACATAAAATCCTTCAACATACAAACATACTGGTAGTATACTGGTAAACATCAAACGTTTCTAGTAATATACCCTCGCTTTGCAACCCTGTACAGGCCACATCAGGTCTGCGAGTAGGGTTTAGTAGGTTTTAGTTGGGTTTAGTAGGGGTTAGTAGGGTTCAGTTGGGTTTAGTAGGGTTTAGTAGGGGTTAGTAGGGTTTAGTTGGGTTTAGTAGGGGTTAGTAGGGTTTAGTTGGGTTTAGTAGGGTTTAGTTGGGGTTAGTAGGGGTTAGTAGGGTTTAGTTGGGTTTAGTAGGGGTTAGTAGGGTTTAGTTGGGTTTAGTAGGGGTTAGTAGGGTTTAGTTGGGTTTAGTAGGGTTTAGTTGGGTTTAGTAGGGTTTAGTTGGGTTTAGTAGGGGTTAGTAGGGTTTAGTTGGGTTTAGTAGGGGTTAGTAGGGTTTAGTTGGGTTTAGTAGGGGTTAGTTGGGTTTAGTTGGGTTTAGTAGGGTTTAGTAGGGGTTAGTAGGGTTTAGTAGGGTTTAGTAGGGGTTAGTAGGGTTTAGTTGGGTTTAGTAGGGTTTAGTTGGGTTTAGTAGGGTTTAGTTGGGTTTAGTAGGGTTTAGTAGGGTTTAGTTGGGTTTAGTAGGGTTTAGTTGGGTTTAGTAGGGTTTAGTAGGGTTTAGTAGGGTTTAGTTGGGTTTAGTAGGGTTTAGTAGGGTTTAGTTGGGTTTAGTAGGGTTTAGTAGGGTTTAGTTGGGTTTAGTAGGGTTTAGTAGGGTTTAGTTGGGTTTAGTAGGGTTTAGTTGGATTTATTTGGGTTTAGTAGGGTTTAGTTGGGTTTAGTTGGGTTTAGTAGGGTTTAGTAGGGTTTAGTTGGGTTTAGTAGGGTTTAGTAGGGTTTAGTTGGGTTTAGTTGGGTTTAGTAGGGTTTAGTTGGGTTTAGTAGGGTTCAGTTGGGTTTAGTAGGGTTTAGTAGGGTTTAGTAGGGTTTAGTAGGGTTTAGTTGGGTTTAGTAGGGGTAAGTAGGGTTTTGTTGGGTTTAGTAGGGGTTAGTTGGGTTTAGTTGGGTTTAGTAGGGTTTAGTAGGGTTTTAGTAGGAGTTAGTAGGGTTTAGTAGGGGTTAGTAGGGTTTAGTTGGGTTTAGTAGGGGTTAGTAGGGTTTAGTTGGGTTTAGTAGGGTTTAGTTGGGTTTAGTAGGGTTTAGTAGGGTTTAGTAGGGTTTAGTTGGGTTTAGTAGGGTTTAGTAGGGTTTAGTTGGGTTTAGTAGGGTTTAGTAGGGTTTAGTAGGGTTTAGTTGGGTTTAGTTGGGTTTAGTAGGGTTTAGTAGGGTTTAGTTGGGTTTAGTAGGGTTTAGTAGGGTTTAGTTGGGTTTAGTAGGGTTTAGTTGGGTTTAGTTGGGTTTAGTAGGGTTTAGTTGGGTTTAGTAGGGTTTAGTAGGGTTTAGTAGGGTTTAGTAGGGTTTAGTTGGGTTTAGTAGGGGTAAGTAGGGTTTTGTTGGGTTTAGTAGGGGTTAGTTGGGTTTAGTTGGGTTTAGTAGGGTTTAGTAGGGTTTTAGTAGGAGTTAGTGGGGTTTAGTAGGGGTTAGTAGGGGTTAGTTGGGTTTAGTAGGGGTTAGTAGGGTTTAGTTGGGTTTAGTAGGGGTTAGTTGGGTTTTAGTAGGGTTTAGTAGGGTTTAGTTGGGTTTAGTTGGGTTTAGTAGGGTTTAGTTGGGTTTAGTAGGGTTTAGTGGGGTTTAGTTGGGTTTAGTAGGGTTTAGTAGGGGTTAGTTTGGTTTTAGTAGGGGTTAGTAGGGTTTAGTTGGGTTTAGTAGGGGTTAGTAGGGTTTAGTTGGGTTTAGTAGGGGTTAGTTGGGTTTAGTTGGGTTTAGTAGGGTTTAGTAGGGTTTTAGTAGGAGTTAGTAGGGTTTAGTAGGGTTTAGTAGGGGTTAGTAGGGTTTAGTTGGGTTTAGTAGGGTTTAGTTGGGTTTAGTAGGGTTGAGTTGGGTTTAGTAGGGTTTAGTAGGGGTTAGTTGGGTTTAGTAGGGTTTAGTTGGGTTTAGTAGGGTTTAGTAGGGTTTAGTTGGGTTTGGTAGGGGTTAGTAGGGTTTAGTAGGGGTTAGTAGGGGTTAGTAGGGTTTAGTTGGGTTTAGTAGGGGTTAGTTGGGTTTAGTTGGGTTTAGTAGGGTTTAGTAGGGGTTAGTAGGGTTTTAGTAGGGTTTAGTAGGGTTTAGTTGGGTTTAGTTGGGTTTAGTAGGGTTTAGTTGGGTTTAGTAGGGTTTAGTAGGGTTTAGTTGGGTTTAGTAGGGTTTAGTAGGGTTTAGTTGGGTTTAGTAGGGTTTAGTAGGGTTTAGTTGGGTTTAGTAGGGTTTAGTTGGGTTTAGTAGGGTTTAGTAGGGTTTAGCACTGTAGAAACTATTACACTCAACGGAACGACTTGATTAGTGTAGTGTCAACAACGCAGCTACTGCCAGCTAGCCTACTTCAGCAGTACTGTACCATTTTAATAATTTTAGTCAATAAGATTCTTGCTACGTAAGCTTAACTTTCTGAACATTCGAGACGTGTAGTCCACTTGTCATTCCAATCTCCTTGCATTAGCGTAGCCTTTTCTGTAGCCTGTCAACTATGTGTCTGTCTATCCCTGTTCTCTCCTCTCTGCACAGACCATACAAACGCTCCACACCGCGTGGCCGCGACCACCCTACTCTGGTGGTCCCAGTGCGTACGACCCACGTGGAGTTCCAGGTCTCCGGTAGCCTCTGGAACTGCCGATCTGCGGCCAACAAGGCAGAGTTCATCTCAGCCTATGCCTCCCTCCAGTCCCTTGACTTCTTGGCACTGACGGAAACATGGATCACCACAGATAACACTGCTACTCCTACTGCTCTCTCCTCGTCCGCCCACGTGTTCTCGCACACCCCGAGAGCTTCTGGTCAGCGTGGTGGTGGCACCGGGATCCTCATCTCTCCCAAGTGGTCTTTCTCTCTTTCCCCCCTTACCCATCTGTCTATCGCCTCCTTTGAATTCCATGCTGTCACAGTTACCAGCCCTTTCAAGCTTAACATCCTTATCATTTATCGCCCTCCAGGTTCCCTCGGAGAGTTCATCAATGAGCTTGATGCCTTGATAAGCTCCTTTCCTGAGGACGGCTCACCTCTCACAGTTCTGGGCGACTTTAACCTCCCCACGTCTACCTTTGACTCATTCCTCTCTGCCTCCTTCTTTCCACTCCTCTCCTCTTTTGACCTCACCCTCTCACCTTCCCCCTACTCACAAGGCAGGCAATACGCTTGACCTCATCTTTACTAGATGCTGTTCTTCCACTAACCTCATTGCAACTCCCCTCCAAGTCTCCGACCACTACCTTGTATCCTTTTCCCTCTCGCTCTCATCCAACACTTCCCACACTGCCCCTACTCGGATGGTATCGCGCCGTCCCAACCTTCGCTCTCTCTCCCCCGCTACTCTCTCCTCTTCCATCCTATCATCTCTTCCCTCTGCTCAAACTTTCTCCAACCTATCTCCTGATTCTGCCTCCTCAACCCTCCTCTCCTCCCTTACTGCATCCTTTGACTCTCTATGTCCCCTATCCTCCAGGCCGGCTCGGTCCTCCCCTCCCGCTCCGTGGCTCGACGACTCATTGCGAGCTCACAGAACAGGGCTCCGGGCAGCCGAGCGGAAATGGAGGAAAACTCGCCTCCCTGCGGACCTGGCATCCTTTCACTCCCTCCTCTCTACATTTTCCTCCTCTGTCTCTGCTGCTAAAGCCACTTTCTACCATTCTAAATTCCAAGCATCTGCCTCTAACCCTAGGAAGCTCTTTGCCACCTTCTCCTCCCTCCTGAATCCTCCCCCCTCCTCCCTCTCTGCAGATGACTTCGTCAACCATTTTGAAAAGAAGGTCGACGACATCCGATCCTCGTTTGCTAAGTCAAACGACACCGCTGGTTCTGCTCACACTGCCCCACCCTATGCTCTGACCTCTTTCTCCCCTCTCTCTCAGATGAAATCTCGCGTCTTGTGACGGCCGGCCGCCCAACAACCTGCCCGCTTGACCCTATCCCCTCCTCTCTTCTCCAGACCATTTCCGGAGACCTTCTCCCTTACCTCACCTCGCTCATCAACTCATCCCTGACCGCTGGCTACGTCCCTCCCGTCTTCAAGAGAGCGAGAGTTGCACCCCTTCTGAAAAAACCTACACTCGATCCCTCCGATGTCAACAACTACAGACCAGTATCCCTTCTCTCTTTTCTCTCCAAAACTCTTGAGCGTGCCGTCCTTGGCCAGCTCTACCGCTATCTCTCTCAGAATGACCTTCTTGATCCAAATCAGTCAGGTTTCAAGACTAGTCATTCAACTGAGACTGCTCTTCTCTGTATCACGGAGGCGCTCCGCACTGCTAAAGCTAACTCTCTCTCCTCTGCTCTCATCCTTCTAGACCTATCGGCTGCCTTCGATACTGTGAACCATCAGATCCTCCTCTCCACCCTCTCCGAGTTGGGCATCTCCGGCGCGGCCCACGCTTGGATTGCGTCCTACCTGACAGGTCGCTCCTACCAGGTGGCGTGGCGAGAATCTGTCTCCTCACCACGCGCTCTCACCACTGGTGTCCCCCAGGGCTCTGTTCTAGGCCCTCTCTTATTCTCGCTATACACCAAGTCACTTGGCTCTGTCATAACCTCACATGGTCTCTCCTATCATTGCTATGCAGACGACACACAATTAATCTTCTCCTTTCCCCCTTCTGATGACCAGGTGGCGAATCGCATCTCTGCATGTCTGGCAGACATATCAGTGTGGATGACGGATCACCACCTCAAGCTGAACCTCAGCAAGACGGAGCTCCTCTTCCTCCCGGGGAAGGACTGCCCGTTCCATGATCTCGCCATCACGGTTGACAACTCCATTGTGTCCTCCTCCCAGAGCGCTAAGAACCTTGGCGTGATCCTGGACAACACCCTGACGTTCTCAACTAACATCAAGGCGGTGTCCCGTTCCTGTAGGTTCATGCTCTACAACATCCGCAGAGTACGACCCTGCCTCACACAGGAAGCGGCGCAGGTCCTAATCCAGGCACTTGTCATCTCCCGTCTTGATTACTGCAACTCGCTGTTGGCTGGGCTCCCTGCCTGTGCCATTAAACCCCTACAACTCATCCAGAACGCCGCAGCCCGTCTGGTGTTCAACCTTCCCAAGTTCTCGCACGTCACCCCGCTCCTCCGCTCTCTCCACTGGCTTCCAGTTGAAGCTCGCATCCGCTACAAGACCATGGTGCTTGCCTACGGTGCTGTGAGGGGAACGGCACCTCAGTACCTCCAGGCTCTGATCAGGCCCTACACCCAAACAAGGGCACTGCGTTCATCCACCTCTGGCCTGCTCGCCTCCCTACCACTGAGGAAGTACAGTTCCCGCTCAGCCCAGTCAAAACTGTTCGCTGCTCTGGCCCCCCAATGGTGGAACAAACTCCCTCACGACGCCAGGACAGCGGAGTCAATCACCACCTTCCGGAGACACCTGAAACCCCACCTCTTCAAGGAATACCTAGGATAGGGTAAGTAAGGGTAAGTAATCCTTCTCACCCCCCCCCCTTCTCCCCCAAAAAAAAGATTTAGATGCAAGTGTTGTAAGTCGCTCTGGATAAGAGCGTCTGCTAGATGACTTAAATGTAATGTAAATGTAGTAGGGTTTAGTTGGGTTTATTTGGGTTTAGTAGGGTTTAGTTGGGTTTAGTTGGGTTTAGTAGGGTTTAGTTGGGTTTAGTAGGGTTTAGTAGGGTTTAGTTGGGTTTAGTTGGGTTTAGTAGGGTTTAGTTGGGTTTAGTAGGGTTTAGTTGGGTTTAGTAGGGGTTAGTAGGGTTTAGTTGGGTTTAGTAGGGGTTAGTTGGGTTTAGTAGGGGTTAGTAGGGTTTAGTTGGGTTTAGTAGGGTTTAGTAGGGTTTAGTTGGGTTTAGTTGGGTTTAGTAGGGGTTAGTAGGGTTCAGTTGGGTTTAGTAGGGTTTAGTTGGGTTTAGTAGGGTTTAGTTGGGTTTAGTAGGGGTTAGTAGGGTTTAGTTGGGTTTAGTAGGGGTTAGTTGGGTTTAGTAGGGGTTAGTAGGGTTTAGTTGGGTTTAGTAGGGTTTAGTAGGGTTTAGTAGGGTTTAGTTGGGTTTAGTAGGGGTTAGTAGGGTTCAGTTGGGTTTAGTAGGGTTTAGTAGGGTTTAGTTGGGTTTAGTAGGGGTTAGTGGGGTTTAGTTGGGTTTAGTAGGGGTTAGTAGGGTTTAGTTGGGTTTAGTAGGGTTTAGTTGGGTTTAGTAGGGGTTAGTAGGGTTTAGTTGGGTTTAGTTGGGTTTAGTAGGGTTTAGTTGGGTTTAGTAGGGTTTAGTAGGGTTTAGTTGGGTTTAGTAGGGTTTAGTAGGGGTTAGTAGGGTTTAGTTGGGTTTAGTAGGGTTTAGTTGGGTTTAGTAGGGGTTAGTAGGGTTTAGTTGGGTTTAGTAGGGTTTACTTGGGTTTAGTAGGGTTTAGTTGGGTTTAGTAGGGTTTAGTAGGGGTTAGTTTGGTTTTAGTAGGGGTTAGTAGGGTTTAGTTGGGTTTAGTAGGGGTTAGTAGGGTTTAGTTGGGTTTAGTAGGGGTTAGTTGGGTTTAGTTGGGTTTAGTAGGGTTTAGTAGGGTTTTAGTAGGAGTTAGTAGGGTTTAGTAGGGTTTAGTAGGGGTTAGTTGGGTTTAGTTGGGTTTAGTAGGGTTTAGTTGGGTTTAGTAGGGTTTAGTTGGGTTTAGTAGGGGTTAGTAGGGTTCAGTTGGGTTTAGTAGGGTTTAGTAGGGGTTAGTAGGGTTTAGTTGGGTTTAGTAGGGGTTTGTTGGGTTTAGTAGGGGTTAGTAGGGTTTAGTAGGGTTTAGTTGGGTTTAGTTGGGTTTAGTTGGGTTTAGTAGGGGTTAGTAGGGTTTAGTTGGGTTTAGTAGGGTTTAGTTGGGTTTAGTAGGGTTTAGTAGGGGTTAGTAGGGGTTAGTAGGGTTTAGTTGGGTTTAGTAGGGGTTAGTTGGGTTTAGTTGGGTTTAGTAGGGTTTAGTTGGGTTTAGTAGGGTTTAGTTGGGGTTAGTAGGGTTTAGTGGGGTTTAGTTGGGTTTAGTAGGGTTTAGTAGGGTTTAGTTGGGTTTAGTAGGGTTTAGTTGGGTTTAGTAGGGTTTAGTAGGGTTTAGTTGGGTTTATTTGGGTTTAGTAGGGTTTAGTTGGGTTTAGTTGGGTTTAGTAGGGTTTAGTAGGGTTTAGTAGGGTTTAGTAGGGTTTAGTTGGGTTTAGTTGGGTTTAGTAGGGTTTAGTTGGGTTTAGTAGGGTTTAGTTGGGTTTAGTAGGGTTTAGTTGGGTTTAGGTGGGGTTAGTGGGGTTTAGTTGGGGTTAGTAGGGTTTAGTTGGGTTTAGTAGGGTTTAGTTGGGTTTAGTAGGGGTTAGTAGGGTTTAGTTGGGTTTAGTTGGGTTTAGTAGGGTTTAGTTGGGTTTAGTAGGGTTTAGTAGGGTTTAGTTGGGTTTAGTAGGGTTTAGTAGGGGTTAGTTTGGTTTTAGTAGGGGTTAGTAGGGTTTAGTTGGGGTTAGTAGGGTTTAGTTGGGTTTAGTAGGGGTTAGTTGGGTTTAGTTGGGTTTAGTAGGGTTTAGTAGGGTTTTAGTAGGAGTTAGTAGGGTTTAGTAGGGTTTAGTAGGGGTTAGTAGGGTTTAGTTGGGTTTAGTAGGGTTGAGTTGGGTTTAGTAGGGTTTAGTAGGGGTTAGTTGGGTTTAGTAGGGTTTAGTTGGGTTTAGTAGGGTTTAGTAGGGTTTAGTTGGGTTTAGTAGGGGTTAGTAGGGTTCAGTTGGGTTTAGTAGGGTTTAGTAGGGGTTAGTAGGGTTTAGTTGGGTTTAGTAGGGGTTAGTAGGGTTTAGTTGGGTTTAGTAGGGGTTAGTAGGGTTTAGTTGGGTTTAGTAGGGTTTAGTTGGGTTTAGTAGGGGTTAGTAGGGTTTAGTAGGGGTTAGTAGGGGTTAGTAGGGTTTAGTTGGGTTTAGTAGGGGTTAGTTGGGTTTAGTTGGGTTTAGTAGGGTTTAGTAGGGGTTAGTAGGGTTTTAGTAGGGTTTAGTAGGGTTTAGTTGGGTTTAGTTGGGTTTAGTAGGGTGTAGTTGGGTTTAGTAGGGTTTAGTTGGGTTTAGTAGGGTTTAGTAGGGTTTAGTTGGGTTTAGTAGGGTTTAGTAGGGTTTAGTAGGGTTTAGTTGGGTTTATTTGGGTTTAGTAGGGTTTAGTTGGGTTTAGTAGGGTTTAGTAGGGTTTAGTTGGGTTTAGTAGGGTTTAGTAGGGTTTAGTTGGGTTTAGTTGGGTTTAGTAGGGTTTAGTTGGGTTTAGTAGGGTTTAGTTGGGTTTAGTAGGGGTTAGTAGGGTTTAGTTGGGTTTAGTAGGGGTTAGTTGGGTTTAGTAGGGGTTAGTAGGGTTTAGTTGGGTTTAGTAGGGGTTAGTAGGGTTTAGTTGGGTTTAGTAGGGTTTAGTAGGGGTTAGTAGGGTTTTAGTAGGGTTTAGTTGGGTTTAGTTGGGTTTAGTTGGGTTTAGTAGGGGTTAGTAGGGTTTAGTAGGGGTTAGTAAGGGTTAGTAGGGTTTAGTTGGGTTTAGTAGGGGTTAGTTGGGTTTAGTTGGGTTTAGTAGGGTTTAGTAGGGGTTAGTAGGGTTTTAGTAGGGTTTAGTAGGGTTTAGTTGGGTTTAGTTGGGTTTAGTAGGGTTTAGTTGGGGTTAGTAGGGTTTAGTAGGGGTTAGTAGGGGTTAGTAGGGTTTAGTAGGGTTTAGTAGGGGTTAGTAGGGTTTTAGTAGGGTTTAGTAGGGTTTAGTTGGGTTTAGTTGGGTTTAGTAGGGTTTAGTTGGGTTTAGTAGGGTTTAGTAGGGTTTAGTTGGGTTTAGTAGGGTTTAGTTGGGTTTAGTAGGGTTTAGTAGGGTTTAGTAGGGTTTAGTTGGGTTTAGTTGGGTTTAGTAGGGTTTAGTTGGGTTTAGTTGGGTTTAGTAGGGTTTAGTTTTACACCTGCATTGTTTGCTGTTTGGGGTTTTAGGCTGGGTTTCTGTACAGCACTTTGAGATATCAGCTGATGTACGAAGGGCTATATAAATAAATTTGATTTGATTTGATTTGATTTAGTAGGGTTTAGTTGGGTTTAGTTGGGTTTAGTAGGGTTTAGTTGGGTTTAGTTGGGTTTAGTAGGGTTTAGTTGGGTTTAGTAGGGTTTAGTTGGGTTTAGTAGGGGTTAGTAGGGTTTAGTTGGGTTTAGTAGGGTTTAGTTGGGTTTAGTTGGGTTTAGTAGGGTTTAGTTGGGTTTAGTAGGGTTTAGTAGGGTTTAGTTGGGTTTAGTAGGGTTTAGTAGGGGTTAGTTTGGTTTTAGTAGGGGTTAGTAGGGTTTAGTTGGGGTTAGTAGGGTTTAGTTGGGTTTAGTAGGGGTTAGTTGGGTTTAGTTGGGTTTAGTAGGGTTTAGTAGGGTTTTAGTAGGAGTTAGTAGGGTTTAGTAGGGTTTAGTAGGGGTTAGTAGGGTTTAGTTGGGTTTAGTAGGGTTGAGTTGGGTTTAGTAGGGTTTAGTAGGGGTTAGTTGGGTTTAGTAGGGTTTAGTTGGGTTTAGTAGGGTTTAGTAGGGTTTAGTTGGGTTTAGTAGGGGTTAGTAGGGTTCAGTTGGGTTTAGTAGGGTTTAGTAGGGGTTAGTAGGGTTTAGTTGGGTTTAGTAGGGGTTAGTAGGGTTTAGTTGGGTTTAGTAGGGGTTAGTAGGGTTTAGTTGGGTTTAGTAGGGTTTAGTTGGGTTTAGTAGGGGTTAGTAGGGTTTAGTTGGGTTTAGTAGGGTTTAGTTGGGTTTAGTAGGGGTTAGTAGGGTTTAGTTGGGTTTAGTAGGGTTTAGTTGGGTTTAGTTGGGTTTAGTAGGGTTTAGTTGGGTTTAGTTGGGTTTAGTAGGGTTTAGTTGGGTTTAGTAGGGTTTAGTTGGGTTTAGTAGGGGTTAGTAGGGTTTAGTTGGGTTTAGTAGGGTTTAGTTGGGTTTAGTTGGGTTTAGTAGGGGTTAGTAGAGTTTAGTTGGGTTTAGTTGGGTTTAGTAGGGTTTAGTTGGGTTTAGTAGGGTTTAGTAGGGTTTAGTTGGGTTTAGTAGGGTTTAGTAGGGGTTAGTTTGGTTTTAGTAGGGGTTAGTAGGGTTTAGTTGGGGTTAGTAGGGTTTAGTTGGGTTTAGTAGGGGTTAGTTGGGTTTAGTTGGGTTTAGTAGGGTTTAGTAGGGTTTTAGTAGGAGTTAGTAGGGTTTAGTAGGGTTTAGTAGGGGTTAGTAGGGTTTAGTTGGGTTTAGTAGGGTTGAGTTGGGTTTAGTAGGGTTTAGTAGGGGTTAGTTGGGTTTAGTAGGGTTTAGTTGGGTTTAGTAGGGTTTAGTAGGGTTTAGTTGGGTTTAGTAGGGGTTAGTAGGGTTCAGTTGGGTTTAGTAGGGTTTAGTAGGGGTTAGTAGGGTTTAGTTGGGTTTAGTAGGGGTTAGTAGGGTTTAGTTGGGTTTAGTAGGGGTTAGTAGGGTTTAGTTGGGTTTAGTAGGGTTTAGTTGGGTTTAGTAGGGGTTAGTAGGGTTTAGTAGGGGTTAGTAGGGGTTAGTAGGGTTTAGTTGGGTTTAGTAGGGGTTAGTTGGGTTTAGTTGGGTTTAGTTGGGTTTAGTAGGGTTTAGTTGGGTTTAGTTGGGTTTAGTAGGGTTTAGTTGGGTTTAGTAGGGTTTAGTTGGGTTTAGTAGGGGTTAGTAGGGTTTAGTTGGGTTTAGTAGGGTTTAGTTGGGTTTAGTTGGGTTTAGTAGGGGTTAGTAGAGTTTAGTTGGGTTTAGTTGGGTTTAGTAGGGTTTAGTTGGGTTTAGTAGGGTTTAGTAGGGTTTAGTTGGGTTTAGTAGGGTTTAGTAGGGGTTAGTTTGGTTTTAGTAGGGGTTAGTAGGGTTTAGTTGGGGTTAGTAGGGTTTAGTTGGGTTTAGTAGGGGTTAGTTGGGTTTAGTTGGGTTTAGTAGGGTTTAGTAGGGTTTTAGTAGGAGTTAGTAGGGTTTAGTAGGGTTTAGTAGGGGTTAGTAGGGTTTAGTTGGGTTTAGTAGGGTTGAGTTGGGTTTAGTAGGGTTTAGTAGGGGTTAGTTGGGTTTAGTAGGGTTTAGTTGGGTTTAGTAGGGTTTAGTAGGGTTTAGTTGGGTTTAGTAGGGGTTAGTAGGGTTCAGTTGGGTTTAGTAGGGTTTAGTAGGGGTTAGTAGGGTTTAGTTGGGTTTTAGTAGGGGTTAGTAGGGTTTAGTTGGGTTTAGTAGGGGTTAGTAGGGTTTAGTTGGGTTTAGTAGGGTTTAGTTGGGTTTAGTAGGGGTTAGTAGGGTTTAGTAGGGGTTAGTAGGGGTTAGTAGGGTTTAGTTGGGTTTAGTAGGGTTAGTTGGGTTTAGTTGGGTTTAGTAGGGTTTAGTAGGGGTTAGTAGGGTTTTAGTAGGGTTTAGTAGGGTTTAGTTGGGTTCAGTTGGGTTTAGTAGGGTGTAGTTGGGTTTAGTAGGGTTTAGTTGGGTTTAGTAGGGTTTAGTAGGGTTTAGTTGGGTTTAGTAGGGTTTAGTAGGGTTTAGTTGGGTTTAGTAGGGTTTAGTTGGGTTTAGTAGGGTTTAGTAGGGTTTAGTAGGGTTTAGTTGGGTTTATTTGGGTTTAGTAGGGTTTAGTTGGGTTTAGTTGGGTTTAGTAGGGTTTAGTAGGGTTTAGTTGGGTTTAGTAGGGTTTAGTAGGGTTTAGTTGGGTTTAGTTGGGTTTAGTAGGGTTTAGTTGGGTTTAGTAGGGTTTAGTTGGGTTTAGTTGGGTTTAGTAGGGTTTAGTAGGGTTTAGTAGGGTTTAGTTGGGTTTATTTGGGTTTAGTAGGGTTTAGTTGGGTTTAGTTGGGTTTAGTTGGATTTAGTAGGGGTTAGTTGGGTTTAGTAGGGGTTAGTAGGGTTTAGTTGGGTTTAGTAGGGTTTAGTAGGGTTTAGTTGGGTTTAGTAGGGTTTAGTAGGGGTTAGTAGGGTTTTAGTAGGGTTTAGTTGGGTTTAGTTGGGTTTAGTTGGGTTTAGTTGGGTTTAGTAGGGGTTAGTAGGGTTTAGTAGGGGTTAGTAAGGGTTAGTAGGGTTTAGTTGGGTTTAGTAGGGGTTAGTTGGGTTTAGTTGGGTTTAGTAGGGTTTAGTAGGGGTTAGTAGGGTTTTAGTAGGGTTTAGTAGGGTTTAGTTGGGTTTAGTTGGGTTTAGTAGGGTTTAGTTGGGGTTAGTAGGGTTTAGTAGGGGTTAGTAGGGGTTAGTAGGGTTTAGTAGGTTTTAGTAGGGGTTAGTAGGGTTTTAGTAGGGTTTAGTAGGGTTTAGTTGGGTTTAGTTGGGTTTAGTAGGGTTTAGTTGGGTTTAGTAGGGTTTAGTAGGGTTTAGTTGGGTTTAGTAGGGTTTAGTTGGGTTTAGTAGGGTTTAGTAGGGTTTAGTAGGGTTTAGTTGGGTTTAGTTGGGTTTAGTAGGGTTTAGTTGGGTTTAGTTGGGTTTAGTAGGGTTTAGTTTTACACCTGCATTGTTTGCTGTTTGGGGTTTTAGGCTGGGTTTCTGTACAGCACTTTGAGATATCAGCTGATGTACGAAGGGCTATATAAATAAATTTGATTTGATTTGATTTGATTTAGTAGGGTTTAGTTGGGTTTAGTTGGGTTTGGTAGGGTTTAGTTGGGTTTAGTAGGGTTTAGTTGGGTTTAGTAGGGGTTAGTAGGGTTTAGTTGGGTTTAGTAGGGGTTAGTTGGGTTTAGTAGGGGTTAGTTGGGTTTAGTAGGGGTTAGTAGGGTTTAGTTGGGTTTAGTAGGGTTTAGTTGGGTTTAGTAGGGTTTAGTAGTGTTTAGTAGGGTTTAGTTGGGGTTAGTAGGGTTCAGTTGGGTTTAGTAGGGTTTAGTAGGGGTTAGTAGGGTTTAGTTGGGTTTAGTAGGGGTTAGTAGGGTTTAGTTGGGTTTAGTAGGGGTTAGTAGGGTTTAGTAGGGTTTAGTAGGGTTTAGTTGGGTTTAGTAGGGGTTAGTAGGGTTTAGTAGGGGTTAGTAGGGTTTAGTTGGGTTTAGTAGGGGTTAGTTGGGTTTAGTTGGGTTTAGTAGGGTTTAGTAGGGGTTAGTAGGGTTTTAGTAGGGTTTAGTAGGGTTTAGTTGGGTTTAGTTGGGTTTAGTAGGGTGTAGTTGGGTTTAGTAGGGTTTAGTTGGGTTTAGTAGGGTTTAGTAGGGTTTAGTTGGGTTTAGTAGGGTTTAGTAGGGTTTAGTTGGGTTTAGTAGGGTTTAGTTGGGTTTAGTAGGGTTTAGTAGGATTTAGTAGGGTTTAGTTGGGTTTATTTGGGTTTAGTAGGGTTTAGTTGGGTTTAGTTGGGTTTAGTAGGGTTTAGTAGGGTTTAGTTGGGTTTAGTAGGGTTTAGTTGGGTTTAGTAGGGTTTAGTTGGGTTTAGTAGGGTTTAGTTGGGTTTAGTAGGGGTTAGTAGGGTTTAGTTGGATTTAGTAGGGTTTAGTAGGGTTTAGTAGGGTTTAGTTGGGTTTATTTGGGTTTAGTAGGGTTTAGTTGGGTTTAGTAGGGTTTAGTTGGGTTTAGTTGGGTTTAGTAGGGTTTAGTTTTACACCTGCATTGTTTGCTGTTTGGGGTTTTAGGCTGGGTTTCTGTACAGCACTTTGAGATATCAGCTGATGTACGAAGGGCTATATAAATAAATTTGATTTGATTTGATTTGATTTAGTTGGGTTTAGTAGGGTTTAGTTGGGTTTAGTAGGGTTTAGTTGGGTTTAGTTGGGTTTAGTAGGGTTTAGTAGGGTTTAGTAGGGTTTAGTTGGGTTTATTTGGGTTTAGTAGGGTTTAGTTGGGTTTAGTTGGGTTTAGTTGGATTTAGTAGGGGTTAGTTGGGTTTAGTAGGGGTTAGTAGGGTTTAGTTGGGTTTAGTAGGGTTTAGTAGGGTTTAGTTGGGTTTAGTAGGGTTTAGTAGGGGTTAGTAGGGTTTTAGTAGGGTTTAGTTGGGTTTAGTTGGGTTTAGTTGGGTTTAGTTGGGTTTAGTAGGGGTTAGTAGGGTTTAGTAGGGGTTAGTAAGGGTTAGTAGGGTTTAGTTGGGTTTAGTAGGGGTTAGTTGGGTTTAGTTGGGTTTAGTAGGGTTTAGTAGGGGTTAGTAGGGTTTTAGTAGGGTTTAGTAGGGTTTAGTTGGGTTTAGTTGGGTTTAGTAGGGTTTAGTTGGGGTTAGTAGGGTTTAGTAGGGGTTAGTAGGGGTTAGTAGGGTTTAGTAGGTTTTAGTAGGGGTTAGTAGGGTTTTAGTAGGGTTTAGTAGGGTTTAGTTGGGTTTAGTTGGGTTTAGTAGGGTTTAGTTGGGTTTAGTAGGGTTTAGTAGGGTTTAGTTGGGTTTAGTAGGGTTTAGTTGGGTTTAGTAGGGTTTAGTAGGGTTTAGTTGGGTTTAGTTGGGTTTAGTAGGGTTTAGTTGGGTTTAGTTGGGTTTAGTTGGGTTTAGTAGGGTTTAGTTTTACACCTGCATTGTTTGCTGTTTGGGGTTTTAGGCTGGGTTTCTGTACAGCACTTTGAGATATCAGCTGATGTACGAAGGGCTATATAAATAAATTTGATTTGATTTGATTTGATTTAGTAGGGTTTAGTTGGGTTTGGTAGGGTTTAGTTGGGTTTAGTAGGGTTTAGTTGGGTTTAGTAGGGGTTAGTAGGGTTTAGTTGGGTTTAGTAGGGGTTAGTTGGGTTTAGTAGGGGTTAGTTGGGTTTAGTAGGGGTTAGTAGGGTTTAGTTGGGTTTAGTAGGGTTTAGTTGGGTTTAGTAGGGTTTAGTAGTGTTTAGTAGGGTTTAGTTGGGGTTAGTAGGGTTCAGTTGGGTTTAGTAGGGTTTAGTAGGGGTTAGTAGGGTTTAGTTGGGTTTAGTAGGGGTTAGTAGGGTTTAGTTGGGTTTAGTAGGGGTTAGTAGGGTTTAGTTGGGTTTAGTAGGGTTTAGTTGGGTTTAGTAGGGGTTAGTAGGGTTTAGTAGGGGTTAGTAGGGTTTAGTTGGGTTTAGTAGGGGTTAGTTGGGTTTATTTGGGTTTAGTAGGGTTTAGTAGGGGTTAGTAGGGTTTTAGTAGGGTTTAGTAGGGTTTAGTTGGGTTTAGTTGGGTTTAGTAGGGTGTAGTTGGGTTTAGTAGGGTTTAGTTGGGTTTAGTAGGGTTTAGTAGGGTTTAGTTGGGTTTAGTAGGGTTTAGTAGGGTTTAGTTGGGTTTAGTAGGGTTTAGTTGGGTTTAGTAGGGTTTAGTAGGATTTAGTAGGGTTTAGTTGGGTTTATTTGGGTTTAGTAGGGTTTAGTTGGGTTTAGTTGGGTTTAGTAGGGTTTAGTAGGGTTTAGTTGGGTTTAGTAGGGTTTAGTAGGGTTTAGTAGGGTTTAGTTGGGTTTAGTAGGGTTTAGTTGGGTTTAGTAGGGTTTAGTTGGGTTTAGTAGGGGTTAGTAGGGTTTAGTTGGATTTAGTAGGGTTTAGTAGGGTTTAGTAGGGTTTAGTTGGGTTTATTTGGGTTTAGTAGGGTTTAGTTGGGTTTAGTAGGGTTTAGTTGGGTTTAGTTGGGTTTAGTAGGGTTTAGTTTTACACCTGCATTGTTTGCTGTTTGGGGTTTTAGGCTGGGTTTCTGTACAGCACTTTGAGATATCAGCTGATGTACGAAGGGCTATATAAATAAATTTGATTTGATTTGATTTAGTAGGGTTTAGTTGGGTTTAGTTGGGTTTAGTAGGGTTTAGTTGGGTTTAGTAGGGTTTAGTTGGGTTTAGTAGGGGTTAGTAGGGGTTAGTTGGGTTTAGTAGGGTTAGTTGGGTTTTAGTAGGGGTTAGTAGGGTTTAGTTGGGTTTAGTAGGGTTTAGTTGGGTTTAGTAGTGTTTAGTAGGGTTTAGTTGGGTTTAGTAGGGTTTAGTAGGGTTTAGTTGGGTTTAGTAGGGTTTAGTAGGGTTTAGTTAGGTTTAGTAGGGTTTAGTTGGGTTTAGTTGGGTTTAGTAGGGTTTAGTAGGGTTTAGTTGGGTTTAGTAGGGTTTAGTTGGGTTTAGTTGGGTTTAGTAGGGTTTAGTAGGGTTTAGTTGGGTTTAGTAGGGTTTAGTAGGGGTTAGTTGGGTTTTAGTAGGGGTTAGTAGGGTTTAGTTGGGTTTAGTAGGGGTTAGTAGGGTTTAGTTGGGTTTAGTAGGGGTTAGTTGGGTTTAGTTGGGTTTAGTAGGGTTTAGTAGGGTTTTAGTAGGAGTTAGTAGGGTTTAGTAGGGGTTAGTAGGGTTTAGTTGGGTTTAGTAGGGTTTAGTTGGGTTTAGTAGGGTTGAGTTGGGTTTAGTAGGGTTTAGTAGGGGTTAGTTGGGTTTAGTAGGGTTTAGTTGGGTTTAGTAGGGTTTAGTAGGGTTTAGTTGGGTTTAGTAGGGGTTAGTAGGGTTCAGTTGGGTTTAGTAGGGTTTAGTAGGGGTTAGTAGGATTTAGTTGGGTTTAGTAGGGGTTAGTAGGGTTTAGTTGGGTTATTAGGGTTTAGTTGGGTTTAGTAGGGGTTAGTAGGGTTTAGTTGGGTTTAGTAGGGTTTAGTTGGGTTTAGTAGGGGTTAGTAGGGTTTAGTAGGGGTTAGTAGGGTTTAGTTGGGTTTAGTAGGGGTTAGTTGGGTTTAGTTGGGTTTAGTAGGGTTTAGTAGGGTTTAGTAGGGTTTAGTAGGGTTTAGTTGGGTTTAGTAGGGTTTAGTTGGGTTTAGTAGGGTTTAGTAGGGTTTAGTTGGGTTTAGTAGGGTTTAGTAGGGTTTAGTTGGGTTTAGTAGGGTTTAGTTGGGTTTAGTAGGGTTTAGTAGGGTTTAGTTGGGTTTATTTGGGTTTAGTAGGGTTTAGTAGGGTTTAGTTGGGTTTAGTTGGGTTTAGTAGGGTTTAGTAGGGTTTAGTTGGGTTTAGTAGGGTTTAGTTGGGTTTAGTAGGGTTTAGTTGGGTTTAGTTGGGTTTAGTAGGGTTTAGTTGGGTTTAGTAGGGGTTAGTAGGGTTTAGTTGGGTTTAGTAGGGGTTAGTTGGGTTTAGTTGGGTTTAGTAGGGGTTAGTTGGGTTTAGTAGGGTTTAGTAGGGTTTAGTTGGGTTTAGTAGGGTTTAGTAGGGTTCAGTTGGGTTTAGTAGGGTTTGGTAGGGGTTAGTAGGGTTTAGTTGGGTTTAGTAGGGGTTAGTAAGGTTCAGTTGGGTTTAGTAGGGTTTAGTTGGGTTTAGTAGGGTTTAGTAGGGTTCAGTTGGGTTTAGTAGGGTTTAGTAGGGGTTAGTAGGGTTTAGTTGGGTTTAGTAGGGGTTAGTAAGGTTCAGTTGGGTTTAGTAGGGTTTAGTAGGGGTTAGTAGGGTTTAGTTGGGTTTAGTAGGGTTTAGTAGGGTTTAGTTGGGTTTAGTAGGGTTTAGTAGGGTTTAGTTGGGTTTAGTAGGGTTTAGTTGGGTTTAGTAGGGTTTAGTTGGGTTTAGTAGGGTTTAGTAGGGTTTAGTTGGGTTTAGTAGGGTTTAGTTGGGTTTAGTAGGGTTTAGTATGGTTTAGTAGGGTTTATTTGGGTTTAGTTGGGTTTAGTAGGGGTTAGTTGGGTTTTAGTAGGGTTTAGTAGGGTTAGTTGGGTTTAGTAGGGTTTAGTTGGGTTTAGTAGGGTTTAGTTGGGTTTAGTAGGGTTTAGTAGGGGTTAGTTGGGTTTAGTAGGGTTTAGTTGGGTTTAGTAGGGTTTAGTAGGGTCTAGTTGGGTTTAGTAGGGTTTAGTTGGGTTTAGTAGGGTTTAGTAGGGTTTAGTTGGGTTTAGTAGGGTTTAGTTGGGTTTAGTAGGGGTTAGTAAGGTTCAGTTGGGTTTAGTAGGGTTTAGTTGGGTTTAGTAGGGTTTAGTAGGGTTTAGTAGGGTTCAGTTGGGTTTAGTAGGGTTTAGTAGGGGTTAGTAGGGTTTAGTTGGGTTTAGTAGGGGTTAGTAAGGTTCAGTTGGGTTTAGTAGGGTTTAGTAGGGGTTAGTAGGGTTTAGTTGGGTTTAGTAGGGTTTAGTAGGGTTTAGTTGGGTTTAGTAGGGTTTAGTAGGGTTTAGTTGGGTTTAGTAGGGTTTAGTTGGGTTTAGTAGGGTTTAGTTGGGTTTAGTAGGGTTTAGTAGGGTTTAGTTGGGTTTAGTAGGGTTTAGTTGGGTTTAGTAGGGTTTAGTATGGTTTAGTAGGGTTTATTTGGGTTTAGTTGGGTTTAGTAGGGGTTAGTTGGGTTTTAGTAGGGTTTAGTAGGGGTTAGTTGGGTTTAGTAGGGTTTAGTTGGGTTTAGTAGGGTTTAGTTGGGTTTAGTAGGGTTTAGTAGGGGTTAGTTGGGTTTAGTAGGGTTTAGTTGGGTTTAGTAGGGTTTAGTAGGGTCTAGTTGGGTTTAGTAGGGTTTAGTTGGGTTTAGTAGGGTTTAGTAGGGTTTAGTTGGGTTTAGTAGGGTTTAGTTGGGTTTAGTAGGGTTTAGTTGGGTTTAGTTGGGTTTAGTATGGTTTAGTAGGGTTTATTTGGGTTTAGTTGGGTTTAGTAGGGGTTAGTTGGGTTTTAGTAGGGTTTAGTAGGGGTTAGTTGGGTTTAGTAGGGTTTAGTTGGGTTTAGTAGGGTTTAGTTGGGTTTAGTAGGGTTTAGTAGGGGTTAGTTGGGTTTAGTAGGGTTTAGTTGGGTTTAGTAGGGTTTAGTAGGGTTTAGTTGGGTTTAGTAGGGTTTAGTTGGGTTTAGTAGGGTTTAGTAGGGTTTAGTTGGGTTTAGTAGGGTTTAGTTGGGTTTAGTAGGGTTTAGTTGGGTTTAGTTGGGTTTAGTAGGGTTTAGTAGGGTTTAGTTGGGTTTAGTAGGGTTTAGTTGGGTTTAGTAGGGTTTAGTATGGTTTAGTAGGGTTTAGTTGGGTTTAGTTGGGTTTAGTAGGGGTTAGTTGGGTTTTAGTAGGGGTTAGTAGGGTTTAGTTGGCTTCTGTGGCTCAGTTGGTAGAGCATGGCGCTTGTAACGCCAGGGTAGTGGGTTCGATTCCCGGGACCACCCATACGTAGAATGTATGCACACATGACTGTAAGTCGCTTTGGATAAAAGCGTCAGCTAAATGGCATATATTATTATTATATTATTAGTAGGGTTTAGTTGGGTTTTAGTAGGGTTTAGTAGGGTTTAGTTGGGTTTAGTAGGGTTTAGTAGGGTTTAGTATGGTTTAGTAGGGTTTAGTTGGGTTTAGTAGGGTTTAGTTGGGTTTAGTAGGGTTTAGTTTTAGTTGGGTTTAGTAGGGTTTAGTTGGGTTTAGTTGGGTTTAGTAGGGTTTAGTAGGGTTTAGTAGGGTTAGTTGGGTTTAGTAGGGTTTAGTTGGGTTTCGTTTTAGTAGGGTTTAGTTGGGTTTAGGGGTTTAGTAGGGTTTAGTTGGGTTTAGTAGGGTTTAGTAGGGTTTAGTTGGGTTTAGTAGGGTTTAGTTGGGTTTAGTTGGGGTTAGTAGGGTTTAGTTGGGTTTAGTAGGGGTTAGGGGTTTAGTAGGGTTTTAGTTGGGTTTAGTAGGGTTTAGTAGGGTTTAGTTGGGTTTAGTAGGGTTTGTAGGGTTTAGTTGGGTTTAGTAGGGTTTTGTAGGGTTTAGTAGGGTTTAGTTGGGTTTAGTAGGGTTTAGTTGGGTTTAGTAGGGTTTAGTAGGGTTTAGTAGGGTTTAGTTGGGTTTAGTAGGGTTTAGTTGGGTTTAGTAGGGTTTAGTAGGGTTTAGTAGGGTTTAGTTGGGTTTAGTAGGGTTTAGTAGGGTTTAGTTGGGTTTAGTAGGGTTTAGTTTGGTTTAGTAGGGTTTAGTTGGGTTTAGTTGGGTTTAGTAGGGTTTAGTAGGGTTTAGTTGGGTTTAGTAGGGTTTTAGTAGGAGTTAGTAGGGTTTAGTAGGGTTTAGTTGGGTTTAGTAGGCTTTAGTTGGGTTTAGTAGGGGTTAGTAGGGTTTAGTTGGGTTTAGTAGGGGTTAGTAGGGTTTAGTAGGGTTTAGTAGGGGTTAGTAGGGTTTTTAGTAGGGTTTAGTAGGGTTTCGTTGGGTTTAGTAGGGTTTAGTTGGGTTTAGTAGGGTTTAGTTGGGTTTAGTTGGGTTTAGTATGGTTTAGTAGGGTTTATTTGGGTTTAGTTGGGTTTAGTAGGGGTTAGTTGGGTTTTTAGTAGGGTTTAGTAGGGGTTAGTTGGGTTTAGTAGGCCTTAGTTGGGTTTAGTAGGGTTTAGTTGGGTTTAGTAGGGTTTAGTAGGGGTTAGTTGGGTTTAGTAGGGTTTAGTTGGGTTTAGTAGGGTTTAGTAGGGTTTAGTTGGGTTTAGTAGGGTTTAGTTGGGTTTAGTAGGGTTTAGTAGGGTTTAGTTGGGTTTAGTAGGGTTTAGTTGGGTTTAGTAGGGTTTAGTTGGGTTTTAGTTGGGTTTTAGTAGGGTTTTAGTAGGAGTTTAGTTGGGTTTAGTAGGGTTTAGTTGGGTTTTAGTAGGGTTTAGTATGGTTTAGTAGGGTTTAGTTGGGTGATTGCCCCAGGTTTTAGTAGGGTTAGTTGGGTTTTAGTAGGGGTTAGTAGGGTTTAGTTGGCTTCTGTGGCTCAGTTGGTAGAGCATGGCGCTTGTAACGCCAGGGTAGTGGGTTCGATTCCCGGGACCACCCATACGTAGAATGTATGCACACATGACTGTAAGTCGCTTTGGATAAAAGCGTCAGCTAAATGGCATATATTATTATTATATTATTAGTAGGGTTTAGTTGGGTTTTAGTAGGGGTTAGTAGGGTTTAGTTGGGTTTAGTGGGGGTTAGTTGGGTTTAGTAGGGTTTAGTATGGTTTAGTAGGGTTTAGTTGGGTTTAGTTGGGTTTAGTAGGGGTTAGTTGGGTTTTAGTAGGGGTTAGTAGGGTTTAGTTGGGTTTAGTGGGGGTTAGTTGGGTTTAGTTGGGTTTAGTAGGGTTTAGTAGGGTTTAGTAGGGTTTAGTTGGGTTTAGTAGGGTTTAGTTGGGTTTCGTTGGGTTTAGTAGGGTTTAGTTGGGTTTAGTAGGGTTTAGTAGGATTTAGTTGGGTTTAGTAGGGTTTAGTAGGGTTTAGTTGGGTTTAGTAGGGTTTTAGTTGGGTTTCGTTGGGGTTAGTAGGGTTTAGTTGGGTTTAGTAGGGGTTAGTTGGGTTTAGTAGGGGTTAGTAGGGTTTAGTTGGGTTTAGTAGGGGTTAGTAGGGTTTAGTTGGGTTTAGTAGGGTTTGTAGGGTTTAGTTGGGTTTAGTAGGGTTTTGTAGGGTTTAGTAGGGTTTAGTTGGGTTTAGTAGGGTTTAGTTGGGTTTAGTAGGGTTTAGTAGGGTTTAGTAGGGTTTAGTTGGGTTTAGTAGGGTTTAGTTGGGTTTAGTAGGGTTTAGTAGGGTTTAGTAGGGTTTAGTTGGGTTTTAGTAGGGTTTAGTAGGGTTTAGTTGGGTTTAGTAGGGTTTAGTTTGGTTTAGTAGGGTTTAGTGGGTTTAGTTGGGTTTAGTAGGGTTTAGTAGGGTTTAGTTGGGTTTAGTAGGGTTTTAGTAGGAGTTAGTAGGGTTTAGTAGGGTTTAGTTGGGTTTAGTAGGCTTTAGTTGGGTTTAGTAGGGGTTAGTAGGGTTTAGTTGGGTTTAGTAGGGGTTAGTAGGGTTTAGTAGGGTTTAGTAGGGGTTAGTAGGGTTTAGTAGGGTTTAGTAGGGTTTCGTTGGGTTTAGTAGGGTTTAGTTGGGTTTAGTAGGGTTTAGTAGGGTTTAGTAGGGTTTAGTAGGGTTTAGTTGGGTTTAGTAGGGTTTAGTTGGGTTTAGTAGGGTTTAGTAGGGTTTAGTTGGGTTTAGTAGGGTTTAGTTGGGTTTAGTTGGGTTTAGTAGGATTTAGTAGGGTTTAGTAGGGTTTAGTTGGGTTTAGTAGGGTTTAGTAGGGGTTTAGTAGGAGTTAGTAGGGTTTAGTAGGGTTTAGTAGGGTTTAGTTGGGTTTAGTAGGGTTTAGTTGGGTTTAGTTGGGTTTAGTAGGGTTTAGTTGGGTTTAGTAGGGTTTAGTAGGGTTTAGTTGGGTTTAGTAGGGTTTAGTTGGGTTTAGTAGGGTTTAGTTGGGTTTAGTTGGGTTTAGTAGGGTTTAGTAGTGTTTAGTTGGGTTTAGTTGGGTTTAGTTGGGTTTAGTAGGGTTTAGTAGGGTTTAGTAGGGTTTAGTTGGGTTTAGTAGGGGTTTAGTAGGGTTTAGTTGGGTTTAGTAGGGTTTAGTTGGGTTTAGTAGGGGTTAGTAGGGTTTAGTTGGGTTTAGTTGGGTTTAGTAGGGTTTAGTTGGGTTTAGTAGGGTTTTTAGTTGGGTTTAGTAGGGTTTAGTTTAGGGTTTAGTTTAGTAGGGTTTAGTAGGGTTTAGTAGGGTTTAGTTGGGTTTAGTAGGGTTTAGTAGTTTAGGGTTTAGTTGGGTTTAGTAGGGTTTAGTTGGGTTTAGTAGGGTTTAGT